>NW_016108176.1:23208-24424 GCF_001604975.1 Cebus imitator | reverse complement strand
TTCTTCTTTCTTTCTTTCTTTCTTTCTTTCTCCCTCTCTCTCTCTCTCTCTCTTTCTTTCTTTCTTTATTTTTTAATTGAGATGGAGTCTCCCTCTGTCAACCAGGGTGGAGTGCAGTGGCATGATCTTGGCTCACTGCAACCTCTGCCTTCCAGGTTCAAGCAATTCTCCTGCCTCAGCCTCCTGAGTAGCTGGGACTTCAGGTGTGCCCCACCACTCACGGCTAATTTTTTGTATTTTTTAGTAGAAACGAGGTTTCACTGTGTTGCCCACAGTGGCTGGTCTCGAACTCCTAAGCTCAGGCGATCTGCCTGCCTCTGCCTCCCAAAGTTTTGGGATTACAGGTGTGAGACATCACGCCCAGCCCTATATGTCCTTTCTTATCCATACTAAAAAGTGAATGTATTGTCCACTTCCCCACTGCAGTCCACACTAGTCATTCAAGTGTGTGTGTGAAATGGTATCTCATTGTGGTTTTAATTTATGTCTTCCTAATGACTAATAATGTTTAATATCTTTTCATGTGCTTATTAGCCAGTAATATATCTTATTCAGTGAAATTTTTTTTTTTGCCCATGTTTTGATCGGATTGTCTTCTTACTATTGAGATATTATTCTTTTGTGAATTCAGTACACAAATTCTATAGTTGATGTACACTTGCAAATATTTTCTTCCAGTTTATTATGTGTCTTTTAATTTTTTTAATGATGTCTTTAGAAGTACAAGTTTTGAACCTTAATGAGGTCCAATATATCAACTTTTTAAAATCATCCTTTTGGTGTTATGTCTAAGAAATATTTGCTCTGTACAAGGTCTAAAAATATTATCATTTATTTCCTCCTAAAAGTTGTATAGATTTAGCTCAAATTTAAGTGTATCATCCATTTTGAATTTATTTTTCTCTATATTCTGAGGGTCTCTGCTTCCATATTTATTCACCTACATTCTATGATCAGTAGAGTGGCCGTTTAAGATATTAAATCAATTCATATTACTCCTCCTGTTAAGACCCTTCAGTGGCTTTCCAATTCATTCTACATGATATTCGAAGTCCTAAAGTGTCCTAAATATCCCACCTTTTTATGTCATCTCCTGCTTGTTTCTAAACTGCATAGTTCTAGGATTACAGGTTTCTTTGCTGTTTCTGAAACAATACAAGAACATCTCCACTAGAAGATTTCTCTTTTTTTCTTTCTTTCTTTTTTTTTCTTTTTT
>NW_016108176.1:14120-22634 GCF_001604975.1 Cebus imitator | reverse complement strand
AAAAAAAAAAAAAAAAAAAAAAAAAAAAAAAAAAAAAAAAAAAAAAAAAAAAAAAAAAAAAAAAAAAAAAACTACAGACCAACATCCCTGAAGAGCATAGATGCAAAAATCCTAAACAAAATGCTAGCTAACCAAATCCAACAGCATATCAAAAAGATAATATATCACGATCAAATGGGTTTCATACAAGGGATGCAAGGTTGGTTTAACATACACAATTCAATAAATGTGCTATATCACATAAACAGAATTAAAAACAGAAATCATGTGATCATGTCAATAGATATATAGGCAAAGCATTTGACAAAATCCAGCATCCCTTTATTATTAAAACCATAAGCAAAATCGGCCTAGAAGGGACATATCTTAAGGTAATAAAAGCCATCTATGACAAACCCACAGCCAATATTATACTGAATGGGGAAATGATAAAAGCATTCCCCCTGAGAACTGGAACAAGACAAGGATGCCCACTCTTACCCATTCTATTCAACATAGTACTGGAAGTCCTAGCCAGAGGAATCAAACAAGAGGAAGAAATAAAGAACATCCAAATCAGTAAAGAAGAAGTAAACCTGTTGCTGTTCACCGATGGTATGGTCATATACTTAGAAAATCCTAAAGACTCATCTTAAAAAGCACCTAGATCTGATAAATGAATTCAGTAGAGTTTCAGGATAGAAAATCAATGTACACAAATCAATAGCTCTGCTATACATCAATAGCAGTCAAGCTGAGAATCAAATCAAGAACTCAACCCTTTTTACAACAGCTGCAAAAGAAAAAACAAAGCAAAACAAAACTTAGAAATATACGTACCCAACCAAGTGGAAGATCTCTACAAGGAAAATTACCAAATGCTGCTTAAAGAAATCATAGACAACACAGACAAATGAAAACACATCCCATGCTCATGGATGGGTAGAATCAATATTGTGAAAATGACCATACTGCCAAAAGCAATCTACAAATTCAATGCAATTCCCATCAAAATACCATCATCATTCTTCACTGAACTAGATAAATCAATCCTAACATTCATATGGAACAAAAAAAGAGCATGCAGATCCAAAGCAAGACTAAGCAAAAAGAACAAATCTGGAGGCATCACATTACCTGACTTCACACTATATAACCCAGTTTTAAACCATCTAAAACTTACTGAAGAATGGATATAGTCAAAAAAGGAAAAATTATCTAATGTTTTATCCTGGATCTAGGAGATTTAAATGGAAATTGTCTTGATAAGATTTTTTAAAGTATTGCCCAGTACTATAAGGAGTACACAAAAAGAGAATGTATGCTTTTCTTGTTGCCATCAGTTGAGAATTCACATTTGTAGCCTGTCAGAAGTTAGAGGCAGAAAACCACCAAATGCTACCATCCTTTATGTCTTCCTTTTATTTTTATTATAATAATGATAGTTATTATTATTTAGAAAGAATGTCTTGTTGTGTCACCCAGCCTAGAGTGCAGTGAGGCAATCACAGTTCACTGCAGCCTCCAACTCTTGGGCTTAAGTGATCCCCCTACCTCAGCCTCTCAAGTAGCTGGGACTACAAACATGTACCACCACACCCAGTAACTTTCTTCTATTTTTAAAATTTATTTTGTAGAGATGGGGTCTCGTTATGTTGCCAAGGCTGGTCTCAAATTTCCTGCGTCAAACAGTTCTTCTGCCAGGGTCTCCCAAAGTTCTGAGATTACATTCATGAGCCACTATGCCCAGTGTCTTGCTTTTAAATACTATAAGAGAATTTTATTTTAGGATATTATCAATGTCTAAGAATTGGGAGGAGAACTTGAAGAAGAATCTCAAATTTTAAAATGAATTTTAGGCCGGGCACAGTGGCTCAGGCCTATAATCCCAGCATGGTGAGAGGCCAAGGTGGGTGGATCATCTGAGGTCAGGAGTTTGAGACCAGCCTGGCCAACATGGTGAAATTCTCTCTCTACTAAAAATACAACAGCCAGGCATGGTGGCATACACCTGTGATCTCAGCTACTTGGGAGGCTGAGGCTAAAGAATCACTTGAACCCGGGACATAAAGTTTGCAGTGAGCCAAGATCTCACCACTGCACTCCATCCTGGGCAACAGAGGGAGACTCTGTCTCAAACAAACAAACAAAATGAATTTTAATATTGAATGAGATGTGGGATGTTCTCATGTCGAACCACTATAAAGTATAATTTTAAGATATTTGAGGTTTTCTAGGAAAGTTTAGAATGATTGCACAGACTGAAATGTTTTTATAAGAACCTGCTGTGCTTTTTCCACAGTGGCAGTGTGGAACAATTCTTACAATTCTTATCTGGACAGCTTGCATTAGAATCCTTACTCTTTAGTGTTGAAATTTGGAAAAATGACTCCCAAATCCCTACGGCTGACAAGAAGGGTCAAATATCATCTGTCCTTGTTTACTTAGGAAACATAATTACAATTTGCAAGACTTTACAGGAAGATTAGCAGAGAATCTTTAAGAGACTTGAAGTAGAAACAAGGCTGTCCCTTGACAAGAATCAATTATGAAATATTAGGTTATATATTCTGTTATAATAAGGGGCATGCCAAACTCACATATCCATTTCATCTGTTAGCCCTTGAAATTGTAGAGAATTAAAACTATCCTTAAAGGTGCAAGTGGCTATTATTTTAAGTTTGAAAAAAATAATTATAGTGTTGCAAAATATTTAATTATTCTGTGAATTATAAAGTCAAGGCTAGGGTACCAAAAGAAATAGGAGGCATCAGATCTCAAAGGAGCCAAGCCTTTTTGATTCCTCAAACCCTTTAAAACTGGGTGATGAGAGGTATGTGAGAAATCAAATAGACTCCTGAAATAGTACTCTTGATTTAGCATTTTATTATTTTGCTAAATCTCTTTTTAATTGTTAATTTTGGATGTAGGGCCTTAGAGGCTATACTAAATTGAGAAAAAGAGAGAAGAGAAAAAACTATAACTTTGTTCAAAATATAGTTATCTGATAGTGACACTCCATGCCTTATTTGCAAATGAGATTCCCTGCCTTATGACAGATAAGACCATATGACAGGTAAGTAATACACATATGTGTAGATCTTTTTCCAGACATACTTTGATGATATCACACTTATCTCTGTGCTGACAAGTATTAGGCTAGATGGAATTTGTTGACTCTAATGTTAGTGTTAATAAAAAATAAAACCTGCTAAGAAACAAGGATGTTGATAATCTCACAGTGATAACTACCTGTAAACAGAGAGAGAGAGAGAGAGAGAGAGAGAGAGAGCCATTTAAGAATTCTAAGTGCTGGGTATGCAACTGTAGAGATATGGTGGAACTCTTGGGACTGTGGCAGGCCACAGATTGTGCCATTGATGGCTGCAACCTGGGGCTCCGGGCCAATCAGCCATTTCACTTGGGACTAGCAAAACAAAAAAAAAAAAAAAAAAAAAAAAAAAAAGAAAGAAAAAACAGCCTATTGGCAGATGTCAAAGCTACTAAAGGAAACAGTTTTCCAATTGTTACCTGAAAATTGTTATTCAGGAACATTAAGGAGTAAAGAATGTTGGTTTAATAATGGGTCAGAAGAGAAAGTCAGTGACACACACTGGAAAGGGGAATCAGTCAGCCGCTTGTCCCTAGAACATAATCCATTTAGGGTGTCCTTTGAACAAGTCAATGCAGGGAAATATACCAGGGAATGGGAAAAGCCAGTGGACTTAGATATCACACCCCTGAAGAGAAGTTACCACCACCGAGAAGAAGATACCCATGGTCATCAGGACTCAAGTGAACACATGGTGATTCCAATAGAGTGATTGAGAATTTGCTTGAAACCTTGCCTGCTACTACAATGCTTATAGAGTACTGCCAGAAGAATGTGGAGTTATTGTAAATATGGAAGCTTAAATTCCAGGGATCAACTTCCCAGAACTGAATCCTTGCATCTCAGCTGGAAGAGAGCTTTCCTTATCTTCCACAGAATTATTGCTGGATGGCTGTGGATTTACAGCCATTGAATACATCCTCATGGATTGTGCAGTACCTGATGGCACCAAGTCTAAACGAGGAGGAACGATTATGTAATATATGTCATTGATTTGAATATCTTTTACAAGAATGTTCTGGCAGATAGAAACAATGTGTCATGTTATAAAACCATCAATTTATAGTAAGAAATTTCCAATAGATGAAATAGAGTATCTTGAGATTTTGTCACTTTTTTGTTTTGCACAAAGGCACTAGCATAGTGCTGGCTGTTTCTCCAAAGGACTGCAAAAAGTATACTGGGTGTTGTATGAATAGTGAAGGAAAAGTAAATATGTTTGTGTTTTATTTTTGTGAGAGATTTTGTCTATGTGATATGATTTATCTCTTGTTGTTAAACTTCCAATCCTGCCTCAATATTGGCAATATGTCTGGAACCAAGGTGGTAAATTATATGGAAATTGAAATATGTTCATAAAGCCTAAATATTCTGTACAAATTAAAAAAAAAAACACACACATAGCAGATCTAGACGTAGCTTTGAAGTTCCCAAATCAGCTTTTGAAATATGGACTACTTTATTCTCAGATACAGCTGCTTTCTATGTGTCAGAAGCCTATAGCAAAGTTAAAATAAACTTTTCTTTTTTAATAGAGGGTGTATAAAATAGTGGTTGAGGGTATAGAATCTAAAGCCAGATAATCTGGATTCAAATCCCATCTTTTTTCTTTACTAGCTATGTGACCTTGGACAAGTTACTGAACCTTTCTATTCCTCAGTTTCTTCAACTGTAAAATGAAGTTGAGAATATTAGCACATATCTCATAGGACTATGATGAAGATTAAATGAATTAATATTGGGAAAGCATTTTAACGAAACCAACCTACTAGCACAATATAACTCTTTCCTACTGCTATTACTACTACTATTATTAAATAATAATAGAGGGAAATTGATAAACTAGAGGGAAAATATTTGGCCATATGTGGGCATATTCAAATTATTCAAATTAATATATTACTAGCATACTTATTTTTTCTTTTACATTATGTCAAAATACCTTTTGGGGTCAGCTTTGAATCCATGTCCCCAAAACTTCCTTTGTATTCAGAAAAGTATTTCTTACCTCGTCTGGCACAATTACAGCAACATTCAATATGAATGTCTACACATAAGGATAAAGACTTAGGTTTAGTAACTAGGGTCCATCTTTTCCCTCTCCTTTTTACTTTTTTTACTTTAAAAATGTATGGAATGAAAACTAATATTTAAACCCAAACAAAAACTTTGTCTTTGGTAGGACCAGAAAGAAACATTGAAAATTCTATATGTGTAATTTATAGAATATGTAGATAATATATACATATAAATGCATATGTCTATATGTTATAAAAACATACATAAATATTCTATAAACTGTATAATTTATATATAACATATACACATATATTGTATAGACATATGTACACGCATATTTATGTAATATATAATATGTATCTGTTTGCTTGAGATTGGAAGATTATTTCATTATGCAGATTCCAGACTCTTACTTTATATTGTCTATATGAAATGTGTAATTCTAGTCACACATTGCACTCATAATTAATGGTTCAAAATACTCCTATAAAGTTACTTGACTCACTAATTCAGTGACGTGGAATGAAGTAGAATGTTCTGGGGCAGGAAACTTTGTAAAAATCTCCCGGTTCTCAGTAGTTCTTGCTTACTCTTACTTTATTTTATGAAGTAGGCAAGTTATTTAAAGTTACACTAAACAAATGAGAATTTAGACTATAATATAAAACAGTATTATGTGATAATTTGATTTTTAAATTTTATCTAAGACTGCAAAACTTGGAGAATTGTCAGCTGGATTGTTCTTGTGGTTGATGGTACTGACTTTAATTGTACACTGTAATTTTTATTTAAATGGCAAAAATATGTAATATGGATAGGCCAACAACAAAAAATGTGTTGTAATTTCTGTTTGAATGTACTCTTTACCCTTTGAAATGCTATGAGGTGATATATCTGGAAAATTGAGTTAACTAGCACTCTATTTTTAATTTATCCCATCATTATATTTGTACCACATACAAATAGGGAACACAGTTATCAGTAGGGCTAGCTGATCCTTAACTGCTATGGTCCTGACCTATTGCTTTGAAAAAAATCACTTATTGCTTTGAAAAAATCATTTTCAAGCTCATTATTATTTTGTTCATATTCCACTAGTAGAGCTCAAGTTGGAGGCATTTGCTTTTAAATGATTTCAACTTATCTTTCCAATTGTTCAATAGTATTTCTATTAATTCACAATATTGTTTTAGAAGAACATAAAATATTAAAACATGGTTGAAAAAATTTTCTTGTTTACTAACAAGTACTAATGTAATATTTATAACAATTTTCAAGAGAAATCAATTACTTGAGATTTCAAAGGCATAAAAATAATCTTTAAATTGTGGAATATTTTAAGAAAACAAATAGCCTTTATTCTGCATCATGGATATGACCCAGGGCATTCCATGAATATTATACTCCAAATTTCAGTGTGAGTTGTTTTTGCACCTTCACAAATATATTATCCTGTGTACTAAGGTCTCACATGTTATATGAATAAATTTAAGTGGTATTGGATAAAACTACAACTTGAAACAGAAGACTTTAGTTTTTTTCAATGTATTTTAATGCTGCTAAAGTAAAGACATTTTATTCTACCACTAAAATATTTAACGATTTCTATGAACTAAAGTTAAATAAATTTGTTTATATACCAGATAACTTTATTATGTGGTATATTAACAAAACATTTCTTTGGGGCATAGCAATTTTGTTTTATTTCAGAACACTTTTAATAAAGTTAAATGCCACGAAGAAAGTACGCAGCTCTTTGGAATAACTCCACTGAAAAAAAAGATATTTTGTGAATTAATATGTGTGCATATTTTCCATTTATTCAGAGGAAAGCAAAATAACATAACAGTATCTCTGATAAAAGTTGGCATTTCTAATCCATTTGTCAATTGTGCCATGAAAATTTATGCACTATAATATTTTTATTAAACCTGATATCATCAGCATATAATAACCATGATCTTAAAGAAAAGTGTACTTTTCAATCTAAGCTGCTAATTGGGGACACTTTGAACTTTGAAAGATGAAACTCATTAGATTTTGTGACAAAAAAACACAAAGACATGACTTAATGGAAGGAAGTTAGGAAATGAACACAGTGTACCCATCACCACTGACAATAAATCAAATAAGATATTGTTGGTTGGTTGGTTGATTGGTTGGTTGATTGGTTAGTTTTAATGATCATAGATTTTTAAGTATACTGGAGATTTAACTGGAGATAAATTAATAAAGATAAAAACTGGACTGATAAGATATAACCAGCTTAGTTAGATAGTCCTTAAGAAAACAAAAGTTAGTAGAGTGAAGAGAAATTGAAGGAGATATCTGATTAGCATTAAGTAGCAATTCCTTTTTCTCTGAAAAAAAAAAAAAAAGATGGCATATTAAAACAAAGATAGACAAGAGGGTAGGAAGGAGAACTGAAGAATTTCACATCTTATAACCTCTTTCTGTTGAAGAAGAAGGGGAATTCATTTATTAACTGTTATCTAGTGGTGGATAAAGACATAGACGGAGGCTTTGGAAGGTCAACAATAAGCTGAATACTTGATTGAGAATTTAGGGTAAGATCTGTTTACATAGCCATTGATTATGTCCTTGCAAATTATCATCAGCCTAAGCTTCTAGTAATCACACCATGGACATGGATTTGTACATTTTGACTGAATTAGTGTACATTTCTGTTGACATCACTTCTATTTTCCAAATCCTATATTTATTTTAATGTGGCCATATAGTTTCCATTTTGCTCCTAAATTTCAAGCATCTTTCTAATCCACACACATTTTTGCATTAAAAATCCAGTTTCTTTACTGGAATAAAACTTATAAATCTAAGTTGCATTGCGGAAAATTAAAAATTCAATTTTTCAGGTGCACTAGCCACATTTTAGATGCTCACCATATATGGCTGGTGGCTAGCATATTTAATCATGTGGATATATTCTATCATTGCACAAATATTCTATCATTGTAGATAATGGTGGTCTAGAATCAATCCCAATCTTAGGTAATTTTTATTTGAACAAAATAAAGACACTCTGTTAAAAACATGTTTTGGGGGGATTTTGAATTAGATGCATTCCTGAAAATTAAAGTGGTTTCTTATTCTGAAGCTTTTTTCAAGTACGTAAGTGAAGTAAGTATATGTCCAAGAAATTTAGAAGATTATTCCTCAAGAGTTTCAGTATTTACAAAGCTGTAGTTTTTTTTTTCTTTCACAGGCAATTAAAACCCAATCCTAGCTTCATGTTAGAGAAATTTAATTTATCCAAAACCCTGGATTTCAACTCGATCTTTTACCCCAGCTACAATAAATGAGCTTCTAAATTTTTCTCAAGGCTTCAGCTGTACCTTTTAAACTCCATATGGGTTAACATATTAGGAAGTTTTGGCTTTCTA
>NW_016108176.1:0-14105 GCF_001604975.1 Cebus imitator | reverse complement strand
AGTGGCGATCTTGGCTCACTGCAACCTCCGCCTCCTGGGTTGAAGCAATTCTCCTGCCTCAGTATCCCAAGTAGCTGGGACTACAGGCGCGCACCACCACACCCAGCTAATTTTTTTGTATTTTTAGTAGAGATGGTGTTTCACCATGTTAGCCAGGATGGTCTTGATCTCCTGACCTCGTGATCCGCCTGCCTTGGCCTCCCAAAGTGCTGGGATTATAGGCGTGAGCCACTGTGCCCTGCCTGGCTTTCTATTTTCTTACCCAGAAAGTGTTAACAATGTTGTAGAAAAGGAGCACAGCATTTTAACCTAAGGACCTAGATTTTTTTCAACTTAGTCATGAACAATTTATTTGATTCTTCTGATATTCATTTTTCAAATTTATTGAATTCAGTTAATTCCATTTTCAGTTTAAAATGAGAATATGCTTTAAAAATGAAGCTACAAAATTATCATCATAGTTATCCCAAACATATGTGATACTGCCTACATGTTTACACTATGCTAAGAATTTTATACAAATATATTAATCAAGTTCTCACAACAACCCTTCAAAGTAGGTACTCATGCAACACATTGTAGTTTCTTTAGAAAAGTAGTATTTCATAGTTATTAAGAAGACTGAATTGGTGTATGTAAAGATAGATGCCACAACTGTTAAGGCCAAATCTGAATGATTAATACAATAAATGTTTCTTTCTTTCTCATACAACAATTAAATATGAATATTGAAGGATAGCTTTTGAACTGATGATGGATGAAGTCATATTGTTTTTCATCTCATTTACATCTTGGTGATATTTACTTACAGCCAGCACATGAAAAAAGAAAGAATGGAGAAGGCACATTTATTTCTTAAACATTTCGACGTAGAAGAGACACAAATCACTGTAACTCACATGCTGTTAGTGACAACTAGTCACATGTACTAAGATAGATACAGGGGATGCTAGGAAATGTAGCCTCTGGTCAGGTAGTCACTTCTCAGTAATCAACTCTTCACTATGGCAGAGGAGTGTGTATGACCTAGGACCTTAATTTATGTAAACTTTGGTTTCCTACTTTACATGATAGATTTAATAACAATGTTTCACAAGTATTAAATTAACTTCAACTATTCATGATCAGGGCTCAAATGTTGTAAGCACTCAATAAACAGTAACTGATTAATTCATTGTCATCCTCTTCAATAAGCTATCAAATATTCTGGTCCCCATAAGACTGGGACTTCATTTGATTCTAGCAATTTCTTTCCCTACTCTAACCATAAACCTAATTTGGACGACTCCATATCATGGCTGTTAGCTTTTCATGATGCTGAATGCCTGCCTGCTCATGTTCCCTGAATATTACTTTGCTCTTAACTACCTACAACTGTGCTAAGATTATTTACTGAAACTTCCTTATTTTGTGTTTTGTTTGTTTTATTTTACTCTTGGGCTCCTGATGCCAACTGTATATTTATTTTTCCATTTATTCATTGGAAATTTTGCTTTTCTCATAAGTGAATGTTACCTCTGTGGCTGAACTCAGATATTTTTCTCTATACTCAGCCTCATCCAAATTGCAGGTTAATTTCAGGCCTTGATGAAATTGGACCATGGTGCTGTATATGAACCATAAAAGTCTAGCTGTTGAGCGGTGATCAACTGAAGAGTCAAAATGAAATCGGACAATATGTGTAAGAGAATTGACAGGCGTGGAAATCTGATTTATTTTGCATTCTTTGTTAGTAGTGCGTCTTCCTTGAGCATGAATGTGCATATATATGTGTGTGTATAAGTTGTGTAAGGGGTGTGTGTGTGTGTGGGTGCATGTGTATGTGTCTGTGGAGTCTGGGCTAGGATGATGATGAGGAAGAAGTTTATAAATGTAAGAAACTTTTTTCTCTAGGAAGTTTGTAATGAGGAGAAGATATTGAGAAGGACTTCAGTGGCAGTGATTGAGGTGAATGTCATTTTTACTGACCCACTGGTTTTTACTGGGAAAAAAGCAAGAGTTACACTTACCTCCCAGAGTCTGGAATATTGTATGTGTTCATTAACCACAGTGTAATCAGATGTCAAAATAGGATTGTTAATTGAAACACATTATGAAATAATGCATTAGACCAAAATATGAAAATGTTCAGTGTAACAGGGAAATAGAGTAGTTTTAGTTTTTTCAATCCGATCGTGAATACAAATTGGTGAGTTTGATTGTTGAAAGATTGGGAAGAGCATTTTCTTCTCTGACAACTGTGCTTTGAGGACCCATTTCCTGCAAGCTGGGAAGGACAGAATTACACCTCCTAACTCTGAGTAGAGTCATACTAGCCTCACAGGGTTTACCTGACAATATTTTTAGCAAGTTTATTCGGAGGGAATAGTGTCATGAGTTCCTTCCTTTCTAAGGAGAAGGGTGTGGTATTGCTTCCACATCCCACATCAAAACAAACTGGCTTTAATTAGATGCCACAATGAACTTTATTTGTGTCCCTTTAAATATGAACACCAGGAACTGTTGTTTGCTTGTTTTATTTGGTAGCTAATATATTCCCCTTGCCAGCCTGCTTCATTTCATGACATTTATTTTATTGACATATTATAATTATACACAATTATGGGGTATAATATGATGTTCTGATACATGTATATATTGTGTAATGATCAAGTCATAATTAGCATATCCATCACCTTAAACATTTATCATTTCTTTGCTGTGAGAACATTCCAAATCCTCTCTTCTATCTATTTGAAATATGCAATGCACTATTTTTAGCAATAGTCACTGAAGAGTGCAATTGAGTACCGGAACTTATTCCTCCTATCCTACTATAACATTGTACCCATTAACCAACCTCTCCTTATCTCCCCTTCCTATTTTTCTCGGTTTTTGGCAACCAATATTCCAATCTCAACTTTTAGTTTAATTATTTTAGATTCCCCATGTGGTTGAGATCATGCAGTATTTGTCTCTCTGTGACTGGCTTATTCCACTTAATATCCTTCTGTCTCATCCATGTTGTCACAAATAACAGAATTTTATGCTTTTAAATGACTGAATAATATTCAATTGTGTATATATACCACATTTTCGGTTTTTTCTTTTCTAAACAGAAACATAGTCATGTTTTGTTGCCCTAGCTGGTTTTGAACTCCTGGCTTCAAGCAATCCCTTCATTTTGGCCTCCCAAGGTTCTGGGATTACAGGTGTGAGCCACTGCACCTGGCTGCCGCATTTTCTTTATCCATTCATTTATTAATGGACACTTTGATTCCATATCTTAGCTATTGTGAATAGTGCTGCAATAAATGTGAATGCAGATGTCTCTTCAACACACTAATTTCATTTACTTTGGATATATAGCAAGTAGTGGAATTGCTGGGTTATATAGATTTATTTATCGGTTTGTTTTTGTTTTTGTTTTTAAGAGACAGGGCCTCACTCTGTTGCCCAGGCTGGAGTGCAGTGGCATAACCATAGCTCACTGCAGCCTCGAACTCCTGGGTTCAAACTATCCTCCCACCTCAGCCTCCCAAGTAGCTACTACAGGTGCATGCAACCATGCCCAGCTAACTTTTATTTATTTATTTATTTTTTTGGCAGAGACAGAGTCTTGGTATGTTGCCCAGGCTGGTCTCAAACTCCTGGCCCCAAGAGATCTTCCTGCCTCAGACTCCCAAAGTGCTGGGATTATAGGCAGGAGCCACCATGCCTGGTCTATTTTTAACATTTTGAGGAACTTCCATATTGTTTTCACTAGTGGCTGTACTAATTTATATTCCCACCAACAGTGTATTACAGTTTTCCTTTTACCACATGTATGCCAGCATTTGTTGGTTTAAATTTTTTTGATAATAGCCATTCTAACTGGGGTGAGGTGACACCTCATTGTGGTTTTGATTTACATTTCTCTGTTGAGCATTTTTTCATATATCTCTTGGTCATTTGTATGTCTTTTTTGGAGAAATAACTACTCAGATATTTTGCCGTTTAAAAAATAAGGTGATTTTTTTTTGTTATGGGCTTGAGTTCCTTGCAAATTCTAGATGTTAACCTCTTGTCAGATCTATAATTTGAAAATATTTTCTCCAAGTCTATAGGTTGTCTCTTCACTCTGTTGATTGTCTCCTTTGCTCTGCAGAAACTTTTTAGATTGGTATAATCTCATTTGTTTATTTGTACATTGGTTGCCCATGCTTTTGAGGTCTTATCTAGAAATCCTTGTCCAGACACATGGTATGTAGCATTTCCCCCATGTTTTCTTCTAGCACTTTCATAGTTTTGGGTCTTACATTTAAGTCTTCAATACATTATGAGTTTATTTTTATATATGATGAGAGTTAGGGATCTAGTTTCATTCTTTTGCCTGTGGATATCATGAGAACTTATATTTAATTCAAACAGCAAGAATTTTCTTGTCTGTATAGCAATTGAATTATACTCCAAGTGTTTCTTTGGGTAAAAATTGTGTAACTGTTTCCTATACCCCAAATATGATCCATGAACAAGACAAAGTAAAATATGGTTTTCTTAGACTTTGTTCAGTGAAACCTCTGGAAATGTTACTTAGGTCACAGAATAAATCACTTGAAAGTTTTTCTAGATTTCTAGGGTCTGAAGAATCAAAGGACAACTCATCAATATAGAAATGCCTGTGTTTCCCATCACCCCCAGATAGGACTGTCTATAGATGGGACCATGTAGTCTCAGGAAAAGAAGCTCAGGACTCTCACTGATTATACATTATTTTAAGTATGTAATAGTAATAGAAATAAAGTACACAATAAATTTAATGTGCTTGAATCACTCTGGAACCACCCTCTCCCCACAATGGAACAACTGTCTTCCATGAGAGCAGTCCCTGATGCCAAAAAGGTTGGGGACTGCTGATTTGAAGGAAATAAATGTTTGTTTCTAACAGAAAGGGTATCTTGAAAACAGCTTGGTGATTCCCAAGATTTATGCTTAAGTCTTGCTGGAAGATCCTGTGCCTGAATTTCAGGGAGAAATGGATTTTGCAAAAGGGAAATTGAAGAGAGCTGGTCATGTGTCTCTGTGAGATCCTGGCAAGGCACTTGGGCACTTCTGCAAATATTGTAACAGAGGGGTGCTTAATGATGAGCATAGATGGAATTTTTTTCAGAGTCTAAAGGGCAGCATCAGTCCATTGCAGTCTGGCATGATGGGACTGCAAGGAACCCATGCAGGGTGAGAAGAAAAAGAAAGCCATAGCAGTGTCCTTTCCCCAAGCCATGAATTTCATGGTCTTAATCACCAAAAAGAGAAAGAGGTAAACACAAGAAAAATACAAGATATCTTAATGTACTGAATCAAACTTTCAGAAGCATCATTGAGATAACTTCTGTGTATATCAGAATGATTTGAGGAATGGTTGCCTCAAAATTGTGATGATGCTAAGTGAGAAAAAGGTGACACTATCATTTATTTATTTATTTTACTTTAAGTTCTGGAATACATGTGCAGAATGTACAGGTTTGTTAGATAGGGATTCATGTGCCATAGTGGTTTGCTACACCTATCAACACATCATCTATGTATTTGTCCTAATGCTCTCCCTCCCCTTGCCCCCCACCACCTGACAGGCCCTGTATATGATGTTCCCCTCCCTGTGTCCATGTGTTCTCATTGTTCATCTCCAACTTATGAATGAGAACATGTGGTGTTTGATTTTCTGTTCTTGTGTTAGTTTGCTGAGGATGATGGTTTCCAGCTTCATCCATGTCTCTGCAAAGGACATGGCCTCATTATTTTTTATGGCTGTATAGTATTCCATGGTGTATATGTACCACATTTTCTTTATCCAGTCTATCATTGATGGGAATTTGGGTTGGTTTCAAGTCTTTGCTATTGATACTGTCATTTATTAAGTAGCAAATTAAGATATCAGCATAATTTAAATATTTTATGTACTTATAGTGATGTCCAATAATATGTGCTTATTGAGCACTTGAAATATGGCTAGTGTGATTGAGGAACTGAATTCTTAATTCTATTTAGTTTTAAGTAATTTATATTTAAATTTCAGTGACCACTTATGGCTACTAACTGCCATGTCCAAAAACACATTAGAATCTCTGGAGATTCTAATCCTCCAGAGAAGCCAAAGACTAGGTTTTTAATGTCCTGTATTTTACAAATGTGGAGACAGTATTATGTAGCATAGTCAAGGTCACACCTAGAATGTAGCTGCCTGCAACATTAGTTCATTAGATTCTTACTAAAAATACATATTGTACCCTTCACAATATTATATTTTTGTACAGATTTTCTGAATGACTAATAATTAGACTTCCTTAAGTTTATATCTTTTTCAAATGAAATGTCAATTTTAAATGGTACCAAGACAAGAACTTAAGACTGGGCTTTTTCTAACCCATTTTCCTTTCCTGAGAAAGAGCAAAAATTCTGTGCAAAATGATTCTAAACTGCAAGACACCAGTAGCCAACATATACACAAGAACTCCCACCACCACACAGCACATGTCAGCCTGACTCTGTGGCAGGCCCTTCAGCTGTTAGCCTACCATGGTCCCAGGCCTCAAGAGCTTGGTGCATCCCAAAATGATGCCTTTAGATCTCTGGAGGTTAGCCTTGCCTCCCCCACACTTAACAAAGATCCAAACCAGTAAAGGATGTGCTCATTTCTCTCATCCTGTCTCTCCCTGAGTGGTCACAGCTGTGTGAGTGAGGTGGGTTTGGCAGTCCGTGCCATGGCTTGAGGTTGAGATGACAGCCCTCTGGCAGACTGAGAGACTACAAAGCAGAATGGAGTTGAGCCCACACTCCCATGACTTCAGAATAGTTGTGCTGCTGTCCTAGGAATGGGGCTTGTTTTAATGGTTTCAAATGTAGATGACCTCTCTCAGTTTAAAACTAAACTACACATGTGCATATACATATCATGGATATGTATAGCTACCAAAATACATATGCTGGAATACATCACTATAATAGCCCCAGGCTGGAAACTACCCACATGGCCAGCAAGTCAAATGATAAGTAAATTGTGGTCTATTCACAAAATGAAATATTATGCAGCAATGAAATGAAGTATCCTCAACTCCAAGCAACCGTTTGAATAAACCTTAAGAACAATATTGTTGAGTTAAATAACCAAAAGCCGGAAAAGTATGTGATGTATGATCCCATTTATATAAAATCCTTAAACAAGCAGAATTAATCTATACTGTTAAAAGTCAGGGCAATTACTACTACAGGGGAAAGAGGTGGAAGACTGGTGAATTGTGAGTGGGATAGTGGCTGGAAGGGAGCATGAGGGAGCCTTCTGGGATGTTCTGTTTCTTGTTCAGGTACTGGTTATAATTTGTGAAAATTCTTTGAGTTGATACAGGCATATTCACTTTCTTTTTATTATTTTATTTACATAATTATTTATTTTTAGAGAAAGGATCTTGCTCTGTTGCCAAGGCTGGATTACAGTGGCACAATCATTACTCATTGCAGCCTCGAACTCCTGGGCTCAAGTGATCCTCTACCTCAGCTTCCCGAGTAGTAGCTGAGACTATAGGCATGCACCACCATGCCTGGCTATGTTTTTTTTTTTTTTTTTTTTTTTTTGTAGAGACAGGGTCTTTCTATGTGTCCCAGGCTTATATTGCTTTACTTTTGCAGCATAATACATTACCACAAATGCCATATACATTATCATCTCACAATTTCTATAGGGATAACTCCAGGCTTGGCATGGATGAATACTCTGATCAGGGATTCACCAGGCTGACATCAAGGAGTCATCTGGGGACTGTAGCTCTCATCTGGGGCCTGGAGTTTTCTTTCAAGCTCACTAGTTGCTCAGATTAATTTCCTTGTGGTTGTAAGACTGAAGTCTCCTGTTACCTGCTAGCTGTAGGTCATGAACTGCTGTTAGTATCTAGAGGCCATCCTTAGTTCTTTGCCATGTGGTCTCCAGAACAGTTTACAATATGTATATTTGTTTTCAGGCCAACTGGGGCATATTTCTTTGACTTCCTTTTCTATGACCAGCTGGAGGAAGCTCTGGTTTCAAAGGGTTCATGGGATTAGGTCATACCCAACCAGGTGTTAAGGTATAATTACCATACCTTAAGGTCAACTGACTTGAGATCTTAATTATATTCACAAAATTTCTTTGCAGCAGTAGCTTAGATTAGTGTTTGAGTGAATACCTGGAAGAGGTGTGCATATACCAGAGGCTGGAGGCCCTTTAGCACCATCAAGGATTTGACTGATGACTGCAGTTATCTTTTTCATGTGTAGAATGGTGCAGAATACAAAGTTAAAAATAATCCTTAATGTAATCTGTGAAGTACCAGTAATAAACTTCTCCATCTAGACACTACTCTCCTTCACTAGCCCTGCTTTCTAACAATAATTGGTATGAGAAAGGAAGTTCTGTGGATGCTGTTGGTAACAGATAATGGAAAATGGCATGCCTAATATTTTGTTTGACTTTGTATTCTCTATCTTTTCCTTTGCCCAAATATTGACCCAAGGGAGCCAAAGCCTTCCAATTTACCATGCTCTAAAATATGAATTCAAGTATCCTGATCCAGGAAAATTATCCCTGAATATATCGAATGTATGGCAATTGTCACTGACCTTGATGGTCTTTGAAAACATGTTTGTGTATCAGGGATCGTTTTGTACATCAAAAAGAGATAGGACTGAGGTGGATATGGACCTGCATCACATAGTCTTATGACAAAGCATGTTCCCTTGACATCTCCAGGCCATGTGGAACCTGATAGATTGTGAAGGTCTGCAGCTCTGTTGGTTACTCCAGGGAAGTAACATTCAAGTAAAGAAAATTTTACTTCCAAAAGAAATCTTTACTGAGAGTGGTCAGAGAGAGACTTCACAAGAACAAGGTATGTCGAGCTTAAACCACCTTTATTTTATGGCAGTTCATTAGGCTAGAAGAGCAGGGAACTGCATATATCTGGATATCAGCAAAACGTGTGACATTTTCTCCTATGATATTTCTATGAAAAGCTGTAGACACATGCCCTAGATATGAGCTCAATTAGATAGAATTGTATGTGGTTTATTGTGCACAGAAAAGAAGGACCTGTCCTACTTAATATTGTCAGTCACTGCCATCAAGTTCTGGGAGGCATGATTATCAAAATTACAGATGACACAAAAAAGAATAAATTTGCTGCATAAAAGTATCTGGGTCCAAAAAGATGTCAATAGCCTTGAATGATGAGCCCAATCTAACAAGGAAAAGTTCAATAGAAAGCGTTTAAAGACCTTGCATATGTGCTCCCAAATTACAATGCCCATAGCTACTTCGTTGAAACTACCACATTAATCTGTGCATTTAATTCATGCTAGGAGTAACACTGAACATTCACTTATATTATCTATTTTTTGTTGTTGTTTTTTTAACCACACTGTTAGGTGAGTGCATTTTCCTTGATTATGCAATTGTGAAGTTCAGAAAAGTTAGCTTACTTTTAGAAAGCCACAGTGGTATATTTAATTAATCTGCTATTTCAGACTTATACACATAAAAGGTTACAGGAGCATGTGGCTTAAGGATTACACTTTTAGAGGGCATTAGAATTTTAGACTTATTAAACTCAATATATGAATGGCAAGATGAAGGCAAAAAACAGTTAATATGAAAGGCTTAATTCCTTATAAATATAACATCTAGAATTCTAATGATTTAAATCCTGCTGTCTTACCTGCTGAGACCCAGAGCACTGGGTTCAGATCTTTACATAACAATTTCAAGAAAAGTTAGACAAACAAGAGCCAATTCAAAATGCAGCAATCACAGTTGTGAGAATGTTCTATATTTTGTCAAAAGAGGAAAAAGAAAATAAGATTTATTTTTTATTTGTGAAGAAAATATTTATAAGGTTTGTACATCTACAAATATAAGAAGGATTTTCTAGTAAAAATCCTAGTGAATGACAAATCAGACTTATAAAGTGGGGAACTAAGACACTGGGTAGAAGTTACTGTGAGAGTTTATTTCTATACAAAAAAATATTTAGTAATATTTACTATATAATTTAATGGTATTTTACAGTGTTATAATTCTTATCTTATTTATCATAATATAGTTATGAATTATTTGATTAATAGTAAAAGATACTGACCAATACAAACAAAATCTACTTTCTCCCCTGTAACACTGAACTTGATCTCTTTGAAAATGTGAACTTTTTCTTATTAGAGTTACAGCTTAATTTTCCAGCTTGTGATTTTTTTTTTTTTTTTTTGAGAGAGAGAGAGTCTTGCTCAGGCTGGAGCGAGGTGGTGTGATCACAGCTTACTGCAGCCTCGACCTCTTGGGTTCAAGTGATCCTCCCACTTCAGTCTCCCAAAGTAGCTGGGACTATAAGTGTGTATCACCACTGCTGGCTTTTTTTTTTTTTTTTTTTTTTTTTTTTTTTTTTTTTTTTTTTTTTTTTTTTTTTTTTTTTGTAGAGACAAAGTCTCCTTGTGTTCCTCAGGCTGGGAGGCTTGAACAACTGAGCTCAAGCCATCCTCCTACTTCAGCCTCCCAAACTGCTGGGATTATTGGAGTGATTTTTATAGTCTATGTATATGTGGATCTATATGTCTATATAGAAAGTGGTTAGATTTCATGAGACAAACCATATTATATATATGTTGGTCATATTATCAACAAAACTGGGTCAGCCTCCAAGTGGGCTTATTTTCTAAAGTTTTCTAAAGTTTTAGACTTAAAATTAAAAGAAAAAGTGTATATGCAGTACAAAAATTAAAAGTTTTAAAGATTGTACAAATTAGCTTAATTTTTGGCTGCGAAATTTCATTTCAATATTTCATACATTAGTATTAATTTTTATAAAAATTATATTCTTCTTATTTTTTGGATTTTACATTCAAAGTGTAATTAGGATTACACTTAGAATTTATTTCTCTTTACTATGAAGAAAACTTGCATTTACCTCTTTATAGATGACCTCTAGCTACAAAGTTTTATGCTGCTTCCTCCTCTTAGAAACTGAAAACATATTGTACTTGCGACTGGAAGTGAAAAGAGAAAGAAAAGATTTGAAGTAGCTTCACTTTATCTGGTACCCAATTAGAGATTTTTTATGACAACCCCTCTTCCAGCTCACTTTCTTTTCTCACACAGTTTTCTGAGAGATTTTAGAAGTTATTGTAGGATAACAGTAATATCACATGTCAGTATGCTCATTAAATTGAAGTGGTTGTGCTCTTTGTAGAATAATTGTAAGACAATTAAACTTAATCTATTTGCATTTAGATTTTGTGCCATAGCTGCAAAGTATTCAGAATGAAAGATAAATCAGACAGTTTAGATATAATATTCCATTTCTTCTACGTTATTATGACTAGTAAGCAGTATTATCATTTATATGTTGGCTTATATTATCAAGTTACTAGCAGTACACAAAACTGAAAGACCAGGATCAGAACAAAAAATATTAAAAAATATTGTCTTAATTAAACAAAATGTCTAAGAGGATTATAAAACAATAAAGGTAGAAATCATATATATAATAACCTTTCAAATGTAAAGACATAGATAATATTAACGGTCATCTACTGTAATCTGTAGATGTTGATATATTGATGAAACAAAAAATGAGATTAAATAAAGATTAATATAAAATCTATCAATGAATTCCAAAATATCGCATATTAGACATTAGAGATGTCTTTAATTAAATTGACTTCCTTTTAAACACATGATGAGGATTCACCCATCTTGGTTACCAGGGGGTTTTATTAGCCATGTACATAGGGGAATGTAGTTGAAACTGAGATCTATCTGTATGTCAACATCTCAAACATATTGAGAGAAAGTAGACTTAAAAAAACACTCAGCAGCAAAAAGGAAAAAGGAAGCTCACCTGCCTCTGACTTTCTTTTGGATGGAATTTTTAAAAAGCTGAGAAATCAAAAGCATAGGTTGGTGTCACACATGTGATAGGTTTAATTTTATTATTTCTCCAGACTCTAATAAATCCTAGTTTGAAAAATTCACACAAAAAATAGGTCCTGGTTGCAAATTTCCATGTGACATCTGGAAAGAGCTAATTTAGTACTACTCTTTCTACTCTTCAAGATTAAGTACAGTAAAGACGTTTTCAGGCAGAAAGACAGTAGAAGAGACATTCACTGAAAGAATTTCCACATATACACTTCAAGATGAAACTTAAACCACACAGAAAGACAGGTAAGTCAGAAGGATGGGTGAACAAAGACACTAGTAAGCAAGTAACGAATGTATAATATCAACATAATGGACAATACTTGGCAATATGTAATATAAACTAAGAGACACTGAAGTTAATTTTAAAGTCATTGTATTGTTTCAGAGAAAGGTAGTGATGCTATCTTTAACATTTATTAAGTTAAATGTGGATGCTAAAAAGGCATGTGTGGCTGGGAGCAATGGCTCACACCTGTAATCCCAGCACTTTGGGAGGCTGAGGTGGGCGGATCACGTGAGGTGAGGAGTTTGAGACTAGCCTGGCCAACATGGCAAAACCCTGTGTCTACTAAAAATACAAAAATTAGCTAGGGGTGGTGGTGCATGCTTGTAGTCCTAGCAATTTGGGAGGCTGAGGCAGGAGAATTGCTTAAGCCCAGGAGGCGGAGGCTGGAGTGAGCCGAGATCAGGCCACTACACTTCAGCCTGGGTGACAAAGTAAGACTCTGTCTAAAAAACAAACAAACAAACAAAAACCATGCACATTCAGTGAAAGAACATTAAAAAACGGACAATAAATGAAGACAAAAAAGGAGAAAAATAAACCCAGTAAAATCAGAACAAGCAGAAAATGAATACTATGTATTAAAATTATTTAAAGTATCAGCAATTACTACAAATGCAAAAGGTCTGAAGTCTCTGTAAAATATATAGACATGGATATATAGATAGGTATTTGGAAATATAGATATGCAGATATAGGTAATATAGATCTCTGTCACTATCTATCTCTCTGTATACAGAGAGATACTTCCATATTTTAATTTCTAAAAATTTGCTTCCTTATGTTTTCAGTGTGTATCTTAGATAGCCTCTCAAATGTTATAAAGTAAGTATGAAAACAGAAAGATTTCTAGACTATCATAATATAGTGATAATAATTTAAGTTCATTAGTAGAATACAAATACACAATCAGCATGCACCTAATATGTAGAGTAAAAATTATCAGTTTTCTGAGGGGAGATAGACAACTGGAAAATTGGACAAGGAGTGTTTTCAAATGCTTGTCAAAAAAGAAAAACTTGTTTTTGTTTTTTGTTTATTCTTTTTGAAATTTTTCTGTATACATAGTAGGTGTATATATTTATGGGATACATGAGATTATTTGCTATCGGCATGCAATGTGAAATAAATGCAACATGGAAATGAAACAGATTTTTTAAAGTATGAATTTAGAATAAGTTGAGACACAATAAAATCAAGTTTATTAAGGACTGTCTTATATCTTAACAGGAAAGTATATATTTTAATAAGAAGCATACAAAGAATATTGATAAAATTTGCTCATAATCTATGTTATAAAATAAGGCTTAGCAAATTCAAAGTCTGTATCACAGAGACTATATTCTGTAACGCAAGGCAATTTAGCAATCAAAACTGAAAAGATTACTGGTAAACCCTATATATTTTAGAAGTTTAAAAAATGAAAGTTTATGGGTTGGAGAAATCAAAAGGAAAATTAGTAAATTACTGGAAAATGAATTATGACTAAACCATTGCATATAAAATTGATTAATAGTACTTAGAAGAAAATCAAAACAGAGGAAAGATGATTGAATGCTAATTATTTATGTATCCAATATGAGAAGTAAAATAAAAGGAGATAAAGAACATCTTAAATGTATTAGAAACTAATGAGTAGGCACAACTAAAGATAAAACAGATTTAAAGAAAATGTCATAAGCAACTCTATGCCAATATGTGAAAACAAAAATTTGTAATTTCCACACATATATACAGAGACACACAGTTTATTTAACTATACATCTAAAATACATAGCATGCATAATTAACAAGCCAACATGGAAAAATGAAAATGTTTTTATAATTTTCTGTGGACTATAAGATTCTGAATATTTCTTTTTTTTTTTT
>NW_016108175.1:331050-343513 GCF_001604975.1 Cebus imitator | reverse complement strand
GATTCCTCAAGGACCTAGAAATAGAAATTCCATTTGACCCAGCAATCCCATTACTGGGTATATATCCAAAGGATTATAAATCGTTCTTCTATAAGGACACGTGCACACGAATGTTCATTGCAGTACTGTTTACAATAGCAAAGACCTGGAACCAACCGAAATGCCCATCGACGATAGACTGGATAGGGAAAATGTGGCAGATATACACTATGGAATATTATGTAGCCATCAAAAACGATGAGTTTGTGTCCTTTGTAGGGACATGGATGAACCTGCAAACCATCATTCTCAGCAAACTGACAGAAGAGCAAAAGATCAAATACCGCATGTTCTCACTCATGGGTGGGTGTTGAACAATGAGAACACATGGACACAGGGAGGGGAGCACTACACACTGGGGTCAGTTGGGGGGAAATAGGTTAGGGACGGTGGTGGGTGGGGAACTGGGGAGAGATAGCAAGGGGAGAAATGCCAGATGTAGGTGATGGGGAGGAAGGCAGCAAATCACACTGCCACGTGTGTACCTATGCAACAATTTTGCGTGTTCTTCACATGTACCCCAAAACCGAAAATGCAATAAAATAAATAAATGGGAAAAAAAAGAAAGAAAATGACTATTAAGCTGTCACTTGGAAGTAGTGAAGAGGAAGGGGAATCTGGTAGCAGCCTCCCATGTCTGGCTAAAGGTGACAAAGAAACCAGTCATCTATTTATCTTTTTCCAGAGCTGTCTCTGCTGGCTCCTTAAAAAAGAGTTTTGGCTAAAGTCTGATAATGAAGGGGCATACTGAGGCATGTTTGACATCGGATGCACTGAAAACCCAGTGTTTAAGATTTCTCTGGAATGTTCTTGACCAAGAAAGGGGTCTGTTCTGTTGACTATGGTGATTAAGATTTTTTTTTTCATATTCCTGGAAGGTTAGGGGAAAGGAAGAACCAAAGCACGTGCTGGACTTTTGCCTAAACAAGAATTTGGGAAAGTAGTAGAGCTGTTAGCCAAGATGGAAATCATTTAGAAAGGAGGGGGCCTGTGGAAAAACTGCACCTCCATTCCAGCCATATCAGTTGCAAATGTAGGTGACACAGAGAAGCAGCAGAGTACCCATGAGTGTCTTCATGGAATTTGGATCATGATGGGAGAAAAGACTGTGTGTTTGATATAAGAGAGTGTCTAAGGCATGCCTCATCTCAGAAGCCAGAGGGTGGTACAATCAGTGCTGAAATGTGGGCTGTGGGGTGACTTCTTTGATCTGGTGAGAAAGGAGCTGAAGGGAAACAGGTGGAAGAAGCAAAGCAACTGGCTAGGTTTGTGTAAGTACACTCCAGGATGTTTCCACAATAGTGAAATCCCCTAAGGATGCATTTCTCAAAATGCATTTCCATCGTTAAGTGATATGCATCTGTATTTTGTAAACTGTTGATCCCCTCTGGGATGATTTGAAGATGATTTTTACTTTATAGGTACCAACCTTAAGAGGACTTGTCCTACTAAGAAATAGTGAGGTACCATAAAATCCAATAAAATGTGATGGACTCTTTAGGCTTCAAGCCTTCTATTTATGAATGAGCTTTGTGTTGCTTATTAACTGAGCACCAAGATAGGGCAGATTTTGCTTAATTGAATAATGATATGTGACTGGTTGCTCAGATAGCACAGCTGCAATGTGCTGGAGGAATAGCAACATTCTCTGCAAACAGTCAAATTATTACAGTTATCATTTTAAACTGTTAACAATTTAAGCAAAATAGAAAAAGACAATAGTCAGGAGGATAGTAAAATAATGAATATGAGATGAAGTCAGACCACGATTGCTGGGCTAAAAATTGAAGCCATTTTATACAAAGTGTAAGGCTTGTGTTTGATTAAAATAAAAGTTATTAAAATAATAGCAAATCATAATATAGAAAATATTAGTAAGTTGAAGAATAGAAAGTATAGCCATTGTCTGCTAGACTTTATAGGTCTGCAGGATTGCTTTAGCCCAGGAGCTCTGGGCTGTAGAATGTCATGCTGATAGGGTATCTGCATTAAGCTCAACATTAACATGGTAACCTAGGAGCAGGAGATCACCAAGTTGCCAAAGAAGGGGTGAATATGCTCAGGTCCGAAACATATGATCAAAACTCCTGCACTGATCAGTAGTGGGCTTACACCTGTGAATAGCCACTGCCCTCCAGCCTGGGCAATATAGCCAGACTCTGTCTCATAAAAAAATTATTTGAAAAAATATATATCTGATACTATGAAACAGTCACTGACTCTAGCATTGGAAAGACATGGATTCAATTCTTGTCTCAGTCCTTTATTATATGACATTTGATTGAACCCCTGAGCCTTAATTCCTTCATCCATGAAATGGGAATAATTAGTATCTCTATTGCAAGGGTTTTGAAATAATATATGTTGGAGTACTCAGGAAGAGGTGTTGATAGAAGAGAATAGAAACTGAAACTGTTGAGAAATGATAAGTTTATCCTGCCCGCATGACTCCTTTGTAGAGAATGCCTTGTAGCTTTCAATTAGTGGTAGGCAGGTATCAGCTGCCTACTTGGTATATTTTTGAATTATGTGTATCTGTAGAACACCTGTGCATTAACAAAAATAGCTGTCAAAGAACAAATAAATAACATAGATGAAAGTCTGCTAGAGGCCTTCAGTCTAGAGAGCTGTCAGCCCCACAGGCTCTCAGGCTGTTGGTCCCCTGGATGGATCCACTTTGTTGTTCTATCTGGGTGTCTGCCTCTCAATACCTTCAGCCCACCTGGCTGAGGGTTTCTGGGCTGAGCGAGTTCTTGATAAGTGGCATCCAAGTGTGGGGACTTGAACCCAGGATGAAGTGTTGCCTGAGCAATGGAGAAAGGAGAAGCTAAGCTGAAGGTATCCTGAGTACATTTGGAAAGAATCCCCAGGACAAGTTGGGGAACTCAGAAGGTATCCCAGGAAAATTTGAAAAGAATCCTCCATATGAGTTAGGGGGATCCCAGAGGGAACCTGGGGGAGATACCCAGGTGAGTTAAGAGAACCCAGAGCTAGACCAAGAATGTTTGGAAGAGACAGAAAAAAATCTCCCAGGGTGAGCTGGGGGAGCTTGGAGTTAGCCTGAGAACATTTGAAAAGATATCCCAGGGTAGCTGGGGGGCTCAGTCATATGGGGTAACATTGGATAAAGATAAAGCAAACACAGGGCTTATTTGATGTGGTCTCTTTGGGCTTTGGTGTGTTTTACCCTGGAGCTGTTTCAGACCCATGAGGAGGAAGACGATTCAGGAGAGGAGGAGAGTGATAAAGTATGTAAAGAAATTATAGAGCAAAAAGATGAAAAGTCAAATGAGGAAAAGGTGTGCCCATCAACACCCCTTCAGGATCCTGTCAAAGGATGGTCAGGTCCTACCGATATTTCTACCTCTGCTTCTGCTGGTGTTTGTATTCCTAGAACTATGGTAACCAGTTCAGATGTTTGTATTCATAGAATTATGATAACTGGTTTCCTCCAAGCCAGAATTCAACAAGTGAAAAAAGAGGGAGATTTGGAGGCAAGCCAATTCCAGTTCTCTTACACCCTCAATATCAGCAGGGGCAGGTACAGGTTGTTTTTGAACCCCTTCCCTTGAAACTGCTAAAGGAGTTTAAACAGACCATCGTTCAGTTTGGGGCTGAGTCTTTGTTTGTACTAGGATTATTGAAGAATGTAGCTATTTCTTGCCAGCTGATTCCAATATACCTGATTTTTGGAAATGGGTTGAGGGGCCCTCCTCAGGCCCCAATCCATACTAGGGCCTATCCAGTATGAGCAATTGCCTCATCCCTATACAATGCTTGTTCTCCACCACAGCTGGGAGCACAGAAGTAGATTTGTGCAGCTCTCAAAGGGTAAGCATTTTACTGGGAAAGACACCACAAAAATTATCTACAGGAGTTTGTTGCCTTTTACCTCCTGGAATTGTGGGCTTACTTCTAGGAAGATGGTCTTACTGCTTAAGGAGATAGAATTCATACAGGAGTTATTGATGCAGACTTTTTAGGGGAAATACAAATTGTAGTGACTTCTTCTGTTCCTTGGAGTGCTGAGCCTGCGGAACGCATAGCACAGCTTTTAGTTATACCACATGAAACAATAGGAAAAAGTGAATGTAAAAGAGCAAGAAGACTTGGAGGTACAAACAGACAAGACAGAGCAGCATATTGGGCAATCCAAATTAGTGGTGAGTATCCTACATGTGAGATTACAATTCAAGGAAATAAACTTAAAGGATTGGTAGATATTGGAGCAGATGTTTCTATTATTTCTGTCTTTCCAACATTGGCCAGTTTCTTGGCCCATGGAAAATGCTCAGTTCAGTGGGCGTGCAGTAGGGGAGGCCTCTGAAGTGTATCAAAGTATTCGTTTTAACCTGCCTGAGAGACAGCTTGGAATTATTCTGCCTATTGTGATGCAAATCCCCTTTAACTCATAGGGAAAAGACTTGTTGCAGCAATGAGGAGTTCAGGTTTTAATACCTGAACATTCATGTAGCCCTCCAGGCCATCAAATGATGCAAGACAAGGGCTATTTGACCAGGATGGGATTGGAAGAAAATTTTCAGAACCCAAGGTAATCTTTAGAAATTAAAGGACAAACTCTTGTCAGGACTTAGGATATCCTTTTTGATAGCAGCCATTGTTAAGCTTCCAAGCCCATTGCTTTGAAATATATGATGAACAAATCATTATGGATAGAGCGATGACCACTAACAAAAGACAAACTGGGGGATTTAGAAAATTTAGTTACTGGACTACTCCTGAATAAACAATCCAAGGAAGAGACTACAAGGCAATTGATCTGGTGGTTGAGACCCACTCACAAAGAATTGGAAAAGAGGTAATAACCTGGGGGAGAGAATTTGCTTGTATTTCTGCAGGTCCAAATCAACAACTGTTGTGGACACCATTCAGACATTTAAAGCTGTACTATGAGCCAGACACCAAAATGAGACTTGTAGAGAACCCCCCACTCACAGAGATGGCAAGACTATCATCAAGGGGGCGAGTACTGTTCCCACAAGGGGAACACACCAAATGTCACCACCGACTTGGGGTCAAATTTAAAAAAGTTTTCACAAAGAGCAGAGGAAAACATGAAGAAAACATGACAGCTTATTATGGTAATCATGTTGATGGTTATCACAATTAAAGTGAGTATTTCTGGAGTTGGGATAAAAGTAAAAGAAAGTGTCACTCATTAGGCATATATTCTTTCCTTCCTTTGATGCTCTCTGGCCTTAGTATTTTCTGTAATAATTTAGGAAATAAAGTAACAATGTTTTGGCCCTCAAAATTTGGATGCAAATATAATAATGGTCCCCTAAATTAAAAACATTAACGTGGAGAGATTGTGTTGTTATAGAGGCTGAGGTGCTACACAACAATTCCTATGGAATTATAATTATTATTGATTATTGGTCCCCTAAAGGAATACTTAGCATTTGATTATACCAATCTGTCCTCTTGTAGGAACATGAAATTCAGATGGTGGATAAGAACTACAATTATTTGGAATTTATACATATCGAGATAAACAATTCTATCATTGGTGAGATGATGGATTAATAAAGCCACTACCAAAAATAGTATGGCCAATGATAAGAGCTGAATAAAAAGAACTGTGAAAGAAAGCTATGACTATAAAACCAATAAAAGTCTAGGAAGGGAAATATAATAGAAAATCACATGCTAATTCTTATTCATTAGAAACTTAGCAGAAATTAAAGCTCTTTAGATTCAGAGCTGTGTTAAACCCCCCACATCTTTTGGTGGTGGGAGAATTATAAATAAACTTTAGTAACTCTAAAACGTATAATCAGATTGAACATAATCAGAAAAGAATAAAACAGCACCTGGAAAGACATTTAGACAGCAAGCAAGGAGAAGGGACCCCAGTGGGCCCTCAACGCCCCTTTTCAGCAGGAAGTAGTTACACAAGAATGACCTCTGCCATATTTCCCAAAAGATTTCTGGGTCCCAACTCCTTAAGGAAGAAATCAAGAGTAGGTAGTTAGTCAGGTTCCGAGGTGCTTGGGGAAGCCCTGGGATTTGGATGAAAACACTTGGAGAATCTATAATTGCTGTTATGATTATGTTATTAATCTGTCTTGTTTCTCTTTGTGTAGTTGGCAATATGGATCCAGAAGCCTCCAAGAAATGGTTCATCAAGATAGAGCTGTACTTGCTTATCTAGCTTTGTGAAACAAAGAAGGAGGAAATGTTGAGAAACAGTAAGTTTATTCTGCCCCCATGGCTCCTTTGTGGAGGATACCTTGTAGTCTGTAGTTAGTGGTAGGTGAGTAACAGCTGCCTACTTGGTATATTCTTGAGTTATGTGTATCTGTAGAACACCTGTGTATTGATAAGAATCACCTGTCAAAGAGCAAATAAGTAACGTGGATGAAAGTCTGCTCAAGGCCTTCAGTTTGGAGAGCTGTCAGCCCCACAGGCTCTCAAGCTGTTGGTCCCCAGGATAGATCCACTCTGTTGTGCTCTCTGTGTGTCTGCCTTTCAATACCTTCAGCCTACCTGGATGGGGGTCTCCCGACTGAGCTGGTCCTCAGTATGAAACCAAGACCCACCTCTCACTTATGCTGAGGGCAGTGTGTCATTGATGAAAATGGGAAGTACTAGGGAAAGAGAGGAGAAAGTGAGGATGGATTTTAGAAAAAATATGTGTTTATGATTTGGTAAACTTTTGTTGGAAGTTTGGAGTGATTGCAGGGTGTGCTTGTAAATCTTCCTGTGCTCCCCAAAATGTGTGTGTATAAATGAATCACCAGTCTAGTATACACACCCCATTCTGTCAGAGGTGTGGAGCCTGTGTCTATCAGTAAGCTTTGGGGACTGTGCTTTCTTCACATTTGTGTCTCTCAGAAGTAACCAAGAGGTTGATGTGCAATCAGTGCTCAAAAACTGCTGGCAAAGGACGGCATGCTAGTAGTAGTTGTGACATTATTTATTTTATGAAGGAAATAAGTCAATGTTAAATGTAGATCGCATTATTTTAACTTTTAAATGTGGACCTTTCTTCTTTTACAATTTTCGTTTGGATTAACATAATATCTTTATTAAATATTTTCTTCCCCAAGAGCATGATTCTATTTAAAAAATGAAGTTTGGTGTGGAGAGGCAGTAAAAAGAGTAACAGCAAGAGGGAGGGAGGAAGAGAAAAAGAGAAAGAATTTTGGGGTCTACAAGCTTCTGCTAAACTTCTGTTGCAGTTGTCAGAGTTGAAGAAAACATTAGGGAAAGTGTCTCATTAAGGGGCTCCTTGGATTTTTCTGCTCTGGGAAAGCTGTCTGAGGGATGGATTAAGGCCAGCCTGCAGGAGCCAGAATCCTGGTACTGTGTTCTAGCCTCTTACCTCATTGGCTCCAGCTAAGTGATTTTACAGCCAGAGCTGTTTTAAGATCAATGCAAGGCACTGCACAGATATTTGTTGGTGGGTAAGTAGAATTTGATGAAGGAAGAAGCATATGTTTCATTTTGAAGGTTTTGCTCCATGGCTTCTTGGGCTTCAGGTGAACTGGAACTTGTGAAAGTAGGAGCATAGCTAATTATGCTAGGCAGGGCAGCCTTGTGAGGCATATTTTACAGCTGTCTGGATTTTACAGAGGGAGAAAGTGAGGCATAGAGAGATTAATTAACCTTTTAAGTGTAGCAGTTCAAGGCACAGAGACACAGTTCCAGGCAAGGTCCATCTGAATCTTAAGTCCTCACTCTTTGCCAACATCTTCCACTGTTGAGGCTGTCCTTGTGAGTCCTGAAACTCTACGTCCCGGTCTATATTCACTGCTACTCAGTGAGGTCACGGAAGCCAATGGCCGTGTCCCCAAGCGGACAACTCTTCCCTCCTGAGAGCCTTTCTCATACATCTCAACTCTAAGCTACAGACTGAGAAGCAGACCAGCGAATGCACTGCATGAAAGGCAAAACAACATTGATCCACAGCAGTGACCACAAGCAAGGGAAGCCTGGCTGCGAACAGGGTCGTAATGTCATTCAAGTTTGGGGATTCAAAGCCTTCCATGTCTACCTGAACATCCTCAACTCCTGCTGACATCAGCAGTGGAGGTCCTCTGCTGATTGATATAAATTATTTTCAAACCCAGCAATGCATTGATGGCTGTTAATTCCATGCTCCTCAAACTTGCAAATGAAATGCCTTTATCAGGGTAGGAGAAAGAAAACACACCCCAGTAAGTATTCTAGGACATTACATCTGAAAATTGATACTTATTTAAAGACTTTGTTTTTAGGTAAAAAGAAATTATTCAAATGTTTTCTGAAAAGGTTTTTGGTTTTAATGTAAAATGATATGTTCTCCAAATCTTGGGGTGAGTTTGAAGATTCAGGAATATGTGTCTTCTTGATCGTTTTGCTTAATGCAGTTACCCACAAGCAGTACTCTAATTTAGAATCCATGAATCTTTAGATAATACTAGCATTTTAAAGGGCTTTCTGAATGTCCCTATAAGTGATTAATAGAAACTTTTCAGTGAGATAAAACAGCTCATATTCAGGATATGTTCACATGCATACACATTCTGTAACATATATTCTCTACATTTTCATTAATTCCACTTAGAAAAGAGGAGGCTTGGGAACCCGTTCCTCCCAGGGTCACTGCCATCAGGCCCTGTGGGTGAACACTCGTCTTTAGCACCTGTGAGGACCACTTGGATGGGGGATGGAGGAAGTCTTTATCAACAGCAGCAATGACTAGATGTCTCCAGCATATGGTTCCTTCCATCTGAGAGGGTACAGAAAAACCTGAGTCCCAAAATAGTCTCTAGGACTTCCAGGACTTTCAGCTGTGACATTCCTTTTCTCAATGATAAGGATAAGATAAGCAAATGGCCTGGGCAATTCCACTCTGTGTAATGGAGGTGGCCTCATTTCCTGCCCAGCCCTGCAGAAGCAACTGAGGCTCTGGAGAACAACTTGGGCTTAGAATTGCCCCCTTGTTCCTGGGGCCTTGACTCAGGCAGGCAGCCAGTTCAGCAGTTTGATGTGCAGCTATGTGAACAACACTTTTCATGAGTGATCATCACCTCTTTTATCTACTTGGGCACAAAATTGTTGATGAACATCCTTTGTGATCAAAGAGCAACATCTGAGTGTGTCCTGAATAATGTTCTGTGGAGATAAGAAGCAGGACTTGCCACCACATGATGAAAGAAAGCTTACCTGTATCAATTAATTAAAATAGAAGGCAGCCAATGGGCATTGGGCACAAGGAAATGATACTTGTATTGCAGCATGATGAAGAGATCCCAGCTTTCTCTCAGTACCAACATCATTATTAACACTTGCTGTCTGCCACTGATCAGCAACCTGTTCCGAGTGTAATCTGAGAGTTCCGTAGCACAGCTCAACCCTCCCACCTCTCTGAGAAGAGTGATGTGTAGACCGCCTGACAGTAGGGGAAAGTTGTACTATTTGGACTCAGTTTCTTCTCAAAACTTATTCAGCAATCATCACATGTCACAGTGGCTATGTCCAGGATGTTCGAATAAGAATTGTGGTTATGGGAGAGATCCAAGATGGCCGTTTAGGAACAGTTCAGGATTGCAGCTCCCAGTGAAAGTGCAGAGGGTGAGTGGACGCCGCATTTTTATTACCCTCAGACTAGGCAATTCCCAGGCGGAGGAGCTCAACGGGTCACCAGTGCGGCTGTTTTGGCCAGCGTGGCTATGCCAGCCAGAGCAGATGCTTTGCCCCACACAGCTGCTTTGTCGGCGCCCCAGAGCAGCGATTCCCCATACAAAATACACCAGCCCGGGTGCCCTTTTCGCTGGCGATTGGAGCCATGGGAAGTCGCCCATTAGTCTGTTTAAAAAGGGGACTGAGCAGGGAACAAGAATAGTAGATTCCAGGGCAAAAAAAGCGCCACAAATCTCAGTGCCACTGTTTAAGCCAGTACAGTAAATCGCCAGGAAAAAACACACACCGCGGCACCTCTTCAACAGGCGACTGGAACACCAACTTAAAAAAAAAGGCTCTGGGGCAGGGAGACAGGCGATCAGGCTCGGCTGATCCCACCTCCACACAAGAACAGCAATCAGAAACTCTCTGGATTGAGAGTTTCACAGCAAGCGCAGCTGAACCAGGGACAGTCCAGCTCCATGGGGGAGGGGCGTCCACCATTACTTAGGCAGCCCGCCACTACGGAGGTAGTCAGCCAATTCTGAGGCAGCCCGCCATTGCCAAGGCAACCCGCCACTGCAGAGAGGCTCTGCCTTAACAGAGTCGGGCCACCATTGCCAAGGCAGTTCTAACTACACCCATATAAACAGGACTTCAGGGACGTTCACTAGGCAGCTGAATGGAGCCCGCAGCAGCTCAGCAAAGTCTCTACAGGCAGACAGTGACTAGACTGCCTCCTTGCTGGTCAGGGAACCTCTGAAGGAAAAAAAAAAAGATAGCAACAGCATAACGGAAACTCATAAAGCCCTAAATCCCTGGGACAGAGCACCTGGGAACATAAAGTGGTTTATGAGTTCTGCTGCAGCCGACCTAAACGTACCTGCCCAGCAGCTCTGAAGGAACAACGGAGCTCACAGCTCACCATTTGAGCTCCTATAAAGAAGAGACCGTCTCCTCAAGCAGCTTCCTCACCCCTGTATATCCAAAGAGCCACCTCATAAAGGAGAGATCAGATTAACACTTGGCGGGTATCCTTCTGGGACAAAGAAAGCAGAAGAAGAAAACTGGTAACAACACTTACTGTTCAGCAGCTGCTGCAGGTGATCCCTAGGCAAGCAGGACCTGGAGTGGACCTCAGGAGACCTACAGCAGAGGGGCCAGACTGTCAGAAGGAAAATCAAGAAACAGAAATAACCTCATCATCAACAAAGAGAACGTCCACTCAGAGACCCAATCTGAAAGACAGCAACTACAAAGATGACAGGTGGATAAATCCATAAAGATGGGAAGAAACCAGCACAAAAAGGGTGAAAACACCCAAAACCAGAAAACCTCTCCTCCTACAAGGGATCACAACTCCTCATCAGCAAGGTAACAAAGTTGGATGGACAACTAGTGTGATGAAATGACAGAATCAAACTTCAGAAGGTGGATAGTAAGAAACTCTGTGAACTAAAAGAACATGTTCTAAGCCAATGTAAAGAAACTAAGAACCTTGAAAAAAGATTTGATGAAATGCTATGAGAATGGACAAAATAGAAAGGAATATAAGTGAATTGATGGAGCTGAAAACACAACTTGGGAATTTCGCAAAGCATGCACAAGTATCAACAGCTGAATTGACGAAGATCAACTCAATGAAATAAAATGGGAAGGCAAGAATAGAGAAAACAGGGTAAAAAGGAATGAACAAAGTCTCCAAGAAATGTGGGACTATGTGAAAAGACCTAATCTACGTTTGATAGGTGTACCTGAATGCGATGAAGAGAATGAATCCAAGCTGGAAAATACTCTTGACGATATTATCCAGGAAAACTTTCCCAACCTAGCAAGGCAGGCCAATATTCAAGTCCAGGAAATACAGAGAACACCACAAAGATATATGTCAAGAAGAGCAACCCCGAGGTACATAATCGTCAGGTTTACCAGGGTTGAAATGAAAGAGAAAATACAAAGTGCAGCCAGAGAGAAAGGTCGGGTTACCCACAAAGGGAAGCCCATGAGACTCACAGCAGATCTCTCAGCAGAAACACTACAAGCCAGAATAGAGTGGGGTCAATGTTCAACATCCTTAAAGAAAAGAACTTTCAACCCAGAATCTCCTATCCTGCCAAACTAAGTTCATAAGTGAAGGAAAAATAAAATCCTTTGTGAGCATGCAAGTACTCAGAGATTTCGTCAAAACCAGGCCTGCTTTACAAGAGCTCCTGAAAGAGGCTCTACACATATAAAGGAACACGCAGTACCAGCCACTCCAAAAACACGCCAAATGGTAAAGAGAATCAACACAATGAAAAATCTGCATCAACTAATGGGCAAAACTGCCAGCTAGCACCAAAATGGCAATATCAAATTCACACATAACAATATTAACCCTAAATGTAAATGCACTAAATGCCCCAATCAAAAGACACAGGCTGGCAAATTAGATAAAAAGCCAAAACCCATCACTGTGCTGTATCCAGGAAACCCATCTCATATGCAAGAATACACAAAGGCTCAAAATAAAGGGATGGAGGAAGATTTACCAAGCAAATGGAGAGCAAAAAAAAAGCAGGAGTTGCCATTCTCATCTCTCATAAATTAGACTTTAAAGCAACAAAGATCATAAGAGACAAAGAGGGACATTACATAATGGTAAAAGGATCAATGCAACAAGAAGAGCTAACGATCATAAATATATATGCACCCAATACAGGAGCACCCAGATACATAAGGCAAGTTCTTAATGAATTACAAAGAGACTTAGACTCCCACACAATAATATTGGGAGACTTTAACACCCCATTGT
>NW_016108175.1:311524-327275 GCF_001604975.1 Cebus imitator | reverse complement strand
GAATTCTACCAGACATGCAAAGAGGAGCTGGTACCATTCCTTCTGAAACTATTCCTAATAATTCAAAAAGAGGGAATCCTTCCCAAATCATTTTTTTTTTGAGACAGAGTTTCACTCTTGTTACCCAGGCTGGAGTGCAATTGTGCGATCTCGGCTCCCCGCACCCTCCGCCTCCTGGATTCAGGCAATTCTCCTGCCTCAGCCTCCTGAGTAGCTGGGATTACAGGCACACCCCACCATGCCCAGCTGATTTTTTGTATTTTTAGTAGAGACAGGGTTTCACTATGTTGACCAGGATGGTCTCGATCTTTCACCTCCTGATCCACCCGCCTCGGCCTCCCAAAGTGCTGGGATTACAGGCGTGAGCCACCATGCCCGGCCCCCAAATCATTTTATGAGACCAACATCATCCTGATACCAAAACCCATCAGAGACTCAACAAGAAAAGGAAACTTCAAGACAATATCCATGATGAACATAGATGCAAAAATCTTCAATAAAATACTGTCAAGCCAATGGCAACAGCACATCAAAAAGCTTATCCAGCACGATCAAGTAGGATTTGTCACAGGGATGCTAGGCTGGTTCAACATATGCAAGTCCATAAACGTAATTCACCAGATAAATGGAACCAAAGACAAAAACCACATGATTATCTCAATTTATGCAGAGAAGGCCTTTGACAAAATTCAACAGCCTTTTATGTTAAAAACCCTCAATAAACTAGGTATTGATGAATTAATCTCAAATAATAAAAGCTATTTACGACAAACCAAAAGCCAGTATCATACTGAATGGGTAAAAACTGAAAGCATTCCCTTTGAAATCTGGCAACAGACAAGGATGCCCTCTATAACCACTCCTATTCAATATAGTACTGGAAAGTCTAGCCAGAGCAATCAGGCAAGAAAAAGAAACAAAGTGTATTCAAATAGGAAAAGAGGAAGTCAAATTGTCTCTATTTGCAGACGACATGATTGTATATCTAGAAGACCCCATTGTCGCAGCCCAAAATCTCCTGAAACTGATAAGTAACTTCAGGAAAGCCTCAGGAATCAAAATCAATGTGCAAAATTCACAAGCATTCCTATACACCAATACCAGACTTAAAGAGAGCCAAATCAAGAACGAACTGCCATTCACAACTGCTACAAATAGAATAAAATACCTGGGAATACAACTAACAAGGAACGTAAAGGACCTCTTCAAGGAGAACTATAAACCACTCTTCAACGAAATAAGACAGGACACAAACAGATGGAGAAACATTCCATGTTCATGATTAGGAAGAATCAATATCATGAAAATGGCCATACTGCCCAAAGTAATTTACAGATACAGTGCTATCCCCATCAAACTACCAATGACCTTCTTCACAGAACTGGGAAAAAACACCTTAAAGTTCATATGGAAACAAAAGAGAGCCCACATAGCCAAGTCAATTCTAAGCAAAAATAACAAAGCAGGAGGCATCACACTACCAGACTTCAAACAATACTACAAGGCTACAGTAATCTAAACAGCATGGTACTGGTACCAAAACAGAGATATAGATCAATGGAACAGAACAGAGGCCTCAGATTCAACACAACATATCTACAACCATCCAATCTTTGACAAACCTGACAAAAACAAGCAATGGGGAAAGGATTCCCTGTTTAATAAATGGTGTTGGGAAAACTAGATAGCCATGTGCAGAAAGAAGAAACTGGATTCCTTCCTGACACCTTACACTAAAATTAACTCCAGATGGATTAAAGGCTTAAACATAAGACCTAACACCATAAAAACCTTAGAAGAAAATCTAGGCAAAACCATTCAGGACATAGGTGTAGGCAAGGACATCATGAGCAAAACACCAAAAGCATTGGCAACGAAAGCCAAAATAGACAAATGGGACCTAATGAAACTCCACAGCTTCTGCACAGCAAAAGAAACCATAATTAGAGTGAATCGGCAACCAACAGAATGGGAACAAATTTTTGCAGTCAACCCATCTGGCAAAGGGCTGATATCCAGAATTTACAAAGAACTAAAACAGATTTACAAGAAAAAAACAAACTAGCCCATTCAAAAGTGGGCAAAGGATATGAACAGACACTTTACAAAAGAAGACATAGAAGAGGCCAACAAATATATGAAAAAATGCTCGTTATCACTGGTCATTAGAGAAATGCAAATCAAAACCACACTGAGATATCATATCATCTCATGCCAGTTAGAATGGTGATCATTAAAAAATCTGTAGACAACAGATGCTGGAGAGGATGTGGAGAAATAGGAATGAATGAATTTACACTGTTAGTTGGAGTGTAAATTAGTTCAACCATTATGGAAGACAGTGTGGCGATTCCTTAAGCATCTAGAAATAGAAATTCCATTTGGCCCAGCAATTCCATTACTGGGTATATATCCAAAGGATTATAAATCGTTCTACTATAAGGACACTTGCACACGAATGTTCATTGCAGCACTGTTTACAATAGCAAAGACCTGGAACCAACCCAAATGCCCATCGATGATAGCCTGGACAGGGAAAATGTGGCACATATACAACATGGAATATTATTCAGCCATCAAAATCGATGCGTTCGTGTCCTTTGTAGGGACATGGATGAACCTGGAAACCATCATTCTCAGCAAACTGACACAAGAGCAGAAGATCAAACACTGCATGTTCTCACTCATAGGCGGGTGTTGAACAATGAGAACACATGGACGCATGGAGGGGTGCATCACACACTTGAGTCTGTTGGGGGGAAAGGGGATTGGGCAGTGGGGGATGGGGAGTTGGGGAGTGATTGCATGGGGAGAAATGCCAGATATAGGTGTAGGGGAGGAAGGCAGCAAATCAAGCTGCCATGTGTGTGCCTATGCAACAATCTTGCATGTTCTTTACATGTACCCCAAAACCTAAAATGCATTTAAAAAAGGAAAATATATACATCCATATATTCACATATGAACATACATACATGCATCTACATATGTATATTTTTAGCATTCTAATTAAAATTTAAACTCTTAATGATTCATGAAATAGAATAGCAGGCCAGGTGTACTGGCTCACACTTGCAATCCCATCACAGAGATATGTTGAGGGGGGAAGATCACTTGAACCCAGAAGTTTTATATTTGCCTGGGAAAAATGGTGAGACCCCATCTCTATGACAAATATAAAAATTAAATGGACATGGTAGCTTATACTTGGGGCCCCAGCTATTCAGGAAGCTATGAGACAGTAAATAAAACAGACACCACTGTGAAAAACAAAGGCAGAATTTATTACAAATCTGACAGAAATGCACTGTCAAGGTTACAAATGGAGACAGGTGTTTTGCAAACACACACTGCTGTGAAGTAAACAAATGAGAGTCCAGGGAAGCTTTAAGCTTTTGACTGCTGTTAACCATCAATGACCTAAAAAGCTGAATCCAGAAGAGACAACTGTGAGACAAATAGAGCATCAGAAAAGGCAACCATAAGGCAGGAGATGACCTTGAGTGTTTATTAAAAGGCAGAAGATAAACCTGGAGAGGCCATGGTGACACTGCAGTAGGTCTAACAAAGGCCGCCATGAAAAAGAGGCTGAATCTTGAGAGGCAAACATGAGGCAGAAGATAATCCTGAAAAAGTGAGGGTGAGGCAAAACATAGACCTGCAAAGTCAGCTGAAAAACATGTAGTAACTAGGCCTGAGATGGCCCACGTGGGGCAAAAGCCGGGCCTGGAGAGGCTGTTGTCAGGCAGGAGCTGGAGCTGTCTAGGCCACTGGGAGGCCAAAGGTGGGTGAGAAAAGCCAGACCTGAGGAGGGCTGGGGCCTACAGAGGCTGCCAGGAGATGGGCAGGAGATGGGCAAAATGTGATTGTTGTGAGGCATGAGTTGGACTTGTAGATGCAGCCAGGAGGAAGAGCTGGGCCTGGAGAGGTCCAATTGAGAATGTCCTTGTCTGGGAGAGGATGCCAGAAAGCCAACGTTGAGCATGATAAAGTCACCAGGGGGCACCAGCTTGGCTTAAAGAGGCTACTGGGAGGCCAGATCTGGGCCTGTAGATACATGCTGCCAAAAACACAGGAGCAGAGCCTGAGAGGAGGCCATGCTGAGGCCAAGAGCTGGGCCTGGAGGGTCCAATGCGAGGCAGATGCTGGGCCTGGAAGGGCCTACCACAGGCAGGAGCCAGGCCTGGAGAAGCCCACAAGAGGAGGCCTTGGGCCTGGAGAGTCCACTGGGAGGCAGAAGCTGGCCCAGGAGAGTCCTTCAGAGGCATGAGCTGGGCCTACAAAGGTAAATGCGAGGGAGGACCTGGACCTAGAAAGGTACATGCGAGAGAGGACCTGGGCCTAGACTACAGGCCAACATGAGGCCAGAACTGGGCCTGGAGAGGCATGAGCTGGGCCTCAACGGGCCAGTGTAAGGGAAGAGCATGGCCTGTTGACACAGCTGGGAGGCAGGCAGGCAGGAGTTTGGCCTGGAGAAGCTGCCACCAGGCAGCAGCTGATCATGGAAAGGCTTCAGGGAGGCCAGAGCTGGCCCAGAGAGGCCACTGTCAGGCAGTAGCTGGGCCTGTCAAGGCCACCGGGAGGCAGAAGGCAGGCCTGGAAAGCTCCACTTGAGGAAACTTGGGGCCTACAAAGAAAGGGTAGCCAGGAGCTGGCCAGGAGCCAAGCCAAAAGAGGCTGCTGTGAGACCAGACTTGGCCCTGTATATGTGGCCAGAAAAAAGAGCTAGGCCTGGGGAGGCCACCATGAGGGAGGCAGAGGCTGAGCCTGGATTTGGCTAGGTGATGCAGGAGCTGGGCCCAAGAAGGACATTGGGAGACAGGAGCTGGCCCCAGAGGGGCCCACATGAGGATGTTTTGTGCCAGGAGACGCCACTGGGATGGTAGGAGTTGGGCCTGGAGAGGCCAACTTCAGGACTCATTGGGCCTGCCCAGGCAACCAGGAGGAGGCTGAAGCTAGGCTGAGAGAAGCCAACTTGTGGAAGTTTGGGGCCCGAAGATGCCATCAGAGAGCAGGAGCTGAGCCTGGAGAGGCCACCGTGAGGCATGAGCTGGGTGGGCCTGGAGAGCTTGATGTGAGGACCTTTCAGGCCTACAGAGGCCACCAGGAGCTAGGCAGGAACTGAGTCCACAGAGGTTGTTGTGAGAAAGGAGCTGGGCCTATGGAAGCAGCTGGGGAGAAGAGCTGGGCCCAGAGAGGATGCGGGGAGGCAGCACCTGGGCCTGGAGAGGCCAGAAGAGGCATGAGCTGGGCATGGAGAGGCTACCAAAAGGCTTTGGAGAAGTGGGCCTGGAAGGCTGCTGTGAGGAATGAGCTGGGTCTGTCGAGGCCACTGGGACACAGAAGCTTGGCCTGCAGAGGCTGACAAAAGGCAGGAAGCTCCCTTGGCCTGGGGAGGCCGAGGCAAGGCATGAGATTCACCAAAGAGGCCACTGAAAAGGCAGGAGCTGGGATTGTCCATGCTGCCACCAGGCAGGCAGGCAGAAATGGCCTGGGGAGGGCAATGTTGAGGGCAAGAGCTGGGCCTGGAGAGGCTGTTGGCAGGCAGGAGCTGGGTCTGTCCAGGCTGCAGGGAGGCCAAAGGTGGGCCTGGAAAGCCCAACTTGAGGAAGGCTGGGGCCTACATAGGCTCCCAGGAGCTGAGCCGGATGTGGTTGTTGCAAGGCAGGAGTTGGGCCTGTAGATGCAGCCAGGAGGAGCTAGACCCGGAGAGATCCACTTGAGAACATCCTGGGTCTGGAGAGGATGCCAGAAAGCCAACACTGGGAGGCACCAGCTTGGCCTAAAGAGGCTACTGGGAGGCCAGAGCTAGACCTGTAGATACAGCCTGCCCAAAAGGCAGGAGCTGGGTTTGAGAGGAGGCCATGGTAAGGCCGAGATCTGGACTTGGAGGGTCCACTGGGAGGCAGAGGCTGGGCCTGGAGGGGCCTGGCACAGGCAGGAGCTGGGCCTGGAGAGGCCCAAGAGAGGCAGTTTTGGGCCTACAGAGGCTTCTGGGAGGCAGGAGCCAGCCCAGAAGAATGCATCAGAGGCATGAGCTGGGCCTAGACAGCTGGGCCAGTGTGGGGAGGACTGGGGCCTACATTGGAGGCCAGGGTGAGGCCAGAGCTGGACCCAGGCAGGCTGACAAAAGCATGAGCTGGGCCTCAATGGGCCAGTGCAAGGGAGGAGCTGGACTTGTGGATGCACCCGGGAGGCAGGCAGGAACTTGGCCTGGGGAAGCTGCTGCCAGGCAACAGCTGCTCCCAGGGACGCTGTGCAGAGGCCAGAGCTGGGCCTGGAGGGGACACTGTCAGGCACTGGCTGGGCCTGTCAAGGCCACCGGAAGGCAGAAGGTAGGCCTGGAAAGCTCCACTTGAGGAAGATTCGGGCCTACAAAGGAAAGGCTGCCAGGAGCTGGGCAGGAGCCCAGCGGAGCCAAAAGAGGCTGTCGTGAGGCAGGACTCGGGCCTGCAGATGTGGCCAGGAGAAAGAGCTGGGCCTAGGAAGGCACCCATGAGGGAAGCAGAGGCTGTGCTGGAGAGGCCAATGGGAGACAGGAGCTGGGGCCAATGAGGTCATTGGGAGACAGGAGCTCACCCTGGAGGGGCCAACGTCCTCACGTTGGGATGGCAGGACCTGGGCAGGACCCTCACTGAGATAGCAGGACCTGGGCCTAAATTGGCCAACTTTAGGAACATGTGGGCCTCTGAGGCCACCAGGAGGAAGCTGGAGCCAGGCCAATAGAAGCTGACTTGAGCATATTTGGTTCCTTGAGATGCATTTGGAGGGAAGGAGCTGATCTTGGAGAGGCCATTGTGAGGCATGAGCTGTGTGAGCCTGGAGAGCTTGATTTAAGGACCTTTTGGGCCTACAAATGCCGCAAGGAGCTGAGTTCACAGAGGTTGTTGTGAGGCAGGTGGGGGGCCTGTAGATGCAGCCATGAGGAAAAGCTTGGCCCACAGTGGATGCCAGAAGACAGCACCTGGGCCTGGAGAGGCCACGAGAGGCATGAGCTTATGAGCTGGGCTTGGAGAGGCCACCAAAATCTTCCAAGAAGTGGGCCTGGAAGCCTGGAAGGTCTATTGAGGAACAAGCTGGGCCCACAGAGGTCAGAAGAATGCAGGAGCTGGGCCTACAGAGGCTGCCGAAATGCAGGAGCCTCTGTCAGCCTGGGGAGGCCATGGTGAGGCATGGCATGTGCCTAAAGAAGCCATGGGAGAGCCAGGAGCTGTGCCTTTCCAGGCTGCTATGAGGCAGGCAGGCAGAAACAGCCTGGTGAGGCCGACATCGAGGATAAGAGCTGGACCTGGAGAGGCTATTGGCAGGCAGGAGGTGGGTCTGTCCAGGCCACTGAGAGGCCAAAGGTGGGCCTGGAAAGCCCACCTTGAGGAAGGCTGGGGCCTACACAGGCTGCCAGGAGCTGAGCAGGAGCTGGGCCAAATGTGGTTGTTGTGAGGCAGGAGTTGGGCCTGTAGATGCAGCCAGGAGGAAGAGCTGGGATGGGAGAGGCTGACTTGAAAACGTTCTGAGCTGGAAGAGGATGCCAAAAAGCCAATGCCGGCCTGGAAAGGTGTCTACCACAGGTAGGAGCTGGACCTGGAGAGTTACACGAGAGGTCTAGGTTAAAGACACATGCACACACATGTTCATTGCAGCACTGTTTACAATAGCAAAGACTGGGAACCAACCCAAATGCCCATTAATAATAGACTGAATAAAGAAAATGTGGCACATATACACCATAGGATACTATGCAGCCATAAAAAAGGATGAGTTCATGTACTTTGCAGGACATGGATGAATCTGGAAACCATCATTCTCTGCAAACTGACACAATAACAGAAAACCAAATACCACATGTTCTGTCATAAGTAGGTGTTGAAGAATGAGAACACAAGGACAGAGAGGGGAACATCACACACTGGGGTCAGTTGGGGGGTGTGGGGCTAGGGAAGGGATAGTGGGGGGTGGAGAGGTTGGAAAGGTATAACATTAAGAGAAATTCCTGATGTAGGTAATGGGGGCCTGGAGGCAGCAAGCCACCATGGCATGTGTGTACTTATACAAAAATCCTGCAAGATTTACACATATACCCCAAAACTTAAAGTATAATAAAATTTTTTAAAAAAGAAAACAGGCTCTAAGGTAGTGACTAAACAATAAATAATTTGTAATGAAACAGACTGAGGCACAAATGAGTCAATAAAATTAAGAAAAAATAAAGCAGGCTTTAAAGTAGTGAACTAAACAATTTGTAATCAAAAATAACGATCATACATAAATGATTCAATAAAGCATACAATTTTTTTTTTAGATAGAGTCTCATTCTGTTGCCCAGACTGAAGTGCAGTGGTGTGATCTCAGCTCTCTGCAATCTTCACCTCCCTCGTTCAAGCCACCTTCTTACTTCAGCCTCCTGAGTAACTGGGACTATATGTATCCAACACTTTGCCTAATTTGTATTTTTTTTTTGTAGAGATGGGGTTTCACCATGTTGTCCAGGCTGGTCTCTAACTCCTGGACTCAAGCGATCCACCTGCCTTGACCTCCCAAAGTGCTGAGATTACAGGAATAGCCACCACATCTGATTTGTTTTTATATTTGTCATGAGAAAACTATTATAACTTGTCAAGTATAAGTTATATAAAAAATTTAATCTCTTTAATAGGACAGTACAGAAAGATCCTAACATGCTATCAAAGCTTAGGGTAGGATAAATGTGTCATCACAAATAAATGCAAAGAGAGCAGGCGCTTCAGAAAATGGTGTGGCAAATGATTACCTCTATCAGAAACATATGGACAACCCTATCCTAAGATAAGTAAAAGGGAGAAAGAGAGGAAGAGAGAGAGAGAGAGAGGGGAGAAGGGGACACTACAGAGGGTTTCCATGTTGTAACACCCAGCTCAGCAAGGACAAAATAAATCAAGAACTCTTAGTCACAGTCTAAGCTGGCACTGCCTTTTTTCAGGTTAATTTTGCAATTAACATTAAAAGTCTCAAAAACACTCATTGCCTTTGACTTAGCCCCTTCACCTCCAATAATCTAGCATACTAAAACACTCAAAGATTGAATACATTCAGGTCAATAATTCTTTATCCACCTGTTACACAACCAAAAAAAGTTTAAAAGCTCTTTGGTAACAAAAGTTGCCCTTAATAAATGTGCTACTATTTATAGTTTCTATTTATACCACTCAGCTGGCCTTGAAAGCCATGCATACTTTTAAGTTAAGTAGGACCCAGCCTACTTCTCTGGGCTTATTTACCAACACAGTCTCCTACAGGTGCTGTAAACCTGTTACACAGAACCCCTGGTTTTTCCCCAAACACTGCCCACCTGCCTCACAGCAGCACCTTTGCTGATACTGTTTCTGCTTCCTAACACATTCTCCTTCTCCCACATCTAAGGCCTACACAGTCCCCATCTCATTTCATAAAGCTTCAGCCATACCTTCCTCGGAGTCAAATTTCTGACTCCCATGATTCCCAGGCACATTCTGGTACTGCTGGGTGTACATTAACACAATCTGAAATGGGGTTTTGCAACCTTCTTTGCACCTGGCTGAGGTCTCAGAGAGCACAGGCTAAATATTTCACAGCTCCCCCAATTTCTAAATACAGTGGTATACTGTGCGGCACCTCTAGGTGATGACTTTGTACTCTAAATGTTAAACTGAGGGATGAGTGAAATCATATCAGGATTAATGTATAGAAATAAATTCTTGAATTTTATCCCTTAATAGAGATGGCCATTTGAATGCTGACAGATAGGAAGAAAAGAGGAGGACAAGAAAGTCCCAGAAGTTGGCATTTTAGCTACTGCAACAAAAAAGGAGAATAAAGCAGAGTAGCGAGGTTAAGACCAGGGAAACACAGGTCACTGCAGAACTCCAGGCATTTTTCCAGTTAGGCTATGGATTCATCTCTTTTCCCCTTATCCCTCCTCAAAATTAGAGATTTATATCATTTAGCTTCATCTGGGAAGTATCAATTATCCCATTAGACTTTCCTTCATTCCCCTGATGAATACATCAACCGGCACAGAACTTCTTTGCAGGAAGAAGATTTGAAGGGGGTTTTGGCCTCCAAGACTAGGTTAATGTCCTTGCTTTCTAACACTTTTTTTTAAAAGAGGGTCTTGCTGTGTCACCCAGGCTGGAATGCAGTGGTGTTGCAGTCATGGCTTACTGCAGCCTCAACCTCCTGGGCTCAAGCAATCCTCACCCCTCAGCCTCCCAAGGAGCTGGGACTACAGATGGATGCCGCCACACCCAGCTAATTAAAAAAATACATTTTTTTTTTACGGATGAAATCTCAATATGTTTCCCAGGCTGGTCTTAAACTCCTGGAATCAAGCAGTTCTGCTGCCTTGGTCTTCCAAACTGCTGAGATTACAGACAGTTACCACTGCACCAGGCCATTAACACTTATATATGTCAAACACATACAGAATATAAACCACTACAAAACATAAACCTACTCCATCTTCATGTAACTTACCGTAATATGAATTTGTTTTAAAAATGAGGTAAAAGCCATTAAGAAAATGAAATAAAGCACACACAAAAATATCTATCAAAATTACAAAAACTCAAAACTGGATGAACGAAACTTCAGAAATGCTGAAAACAATTGAAAAATAACTTCATCAAAAAATGTAAAACAGAAAGAATACAATAACAATTTATGCCCTCTAAAAAAACAGAGGTTAAGATCAGGAAAATATGTAAAAACAAACTAAGCAAAGATTATAAAAGTTTTCAGAGTAACACAGATTTCAAATGACCAGAATCCACATCAAGTCTGAGCCATGATGACATCCCATCAGGGCTCTTCCTGGTGTTCGAGGAATCTGCAACACAGAAGTGCAAGGGTTAGTGGGGAGGCACAGAGGTGGAGGGAGAAAGGCCTCCCTAGGATGGCTGTGCAGGTCTCAGAGAGCTCCTCAGGCCCTGCAAGGTGACCTTGGGCCCCTGAGCTCCCCACAGTCAGATCTACTCAGATGCCAAGGCACTGAGGCCTCTGTACTGCTGTCTTTTGAGGGGTTATCTGTCCACAGACAGTGTCTGTAAGTGTCATGGAGGAAGAACTGAACTTGGGCACTCACATGCGCACCTTCAGGGGGCTGGTTCCCCAAAGAGTAAAATAGACACAGAGAAATAGGGGAATTTCAAGGACTCCAGGATCAACATGCAGAGTCTCATGCCCCTGAACCCTAGGAGGAGCAGGAGGTCTCATGACACAGGGTGGAGGGGTCACCCTGTCTTGTCACCCAGATCCTCTGTGCCATCCAGACAGAAAAGTTGCACATCAAATATGCATAGCTTCCTGGAGCCCATCACTGTTATTGCCTAGTAAGACCTGGTCTTTCTAACATCCCCACCAGACCTGTCTTTGTATTGTAATTTTTTTTTTGAGACACAGCCTCACTCTGACCAAGGTGGAGTACAGTGGCATCATCTTGGCTCACTGACACCTCCACCTCTGAGGTTCGCCATGTAGGGCAGGCTGGTCTTGATCTCCTGACTCTGTGATTTGCTTGCCTCAGCCTCCCAGAGTGCTGAGATTACAGGCGTGAGCCACCGCACCCAGCCTGCATTGTAATTTTTAAAATCATTATGCTTTGGTAAGACATAAATTTCTCACTTTAGTATATTCTAGCATAAAAATGTTACAGAAGACATCCATTTGAAAGAGTAAAAAACAGTGTATGTATACACACAAACACACATTCATATGTGTACCTTATTTCAAGATTAGAAAATATATTTTAAAAACAGAGCCTCCCTGAATCCTTCCCTCAACCCCTCCCAGCTGAGCATGGCCCTGAAATGTCTTCAGGGCTTTGCTTTGCTGGCACCTGACACAGATACAGAAATGTCAGTGCCCAAACCCCTGCTGTCTACATATAGAAGCCTCCAACCTCATCTTGAAAAAGAAAGCAATGAGGCCACCCCAGGCTCCTTGGGCTCCACAGTAGCTGAAGGACCCCTGGGACTGGTCATATCTCAGTGCCTCTTGGATTTTACCATGTTTGCTGCTTCATGCCAGGACCTACTGGGTGCCTGCTAGCCTGCAATACTGGGCTGGGTGGGCTGCTTCCTCGTGTGACAAGGGGTCTTGGAGTTCCTCCACCCCTCTCACACCTTTCCCAGGAGGTCTGAACCAGGGGGATTCATGGTCAACCCTACTGTCTCCTCAGAATGAACTAGTGATGCTCCCTATTGGCTTCAAGGGGCTGGAAGGACAGAGCTGGGTCCCCCCAAATGAGATGTTGGTGAGTTTAAGTGTCATTGCAAACAAATAACACAGTGCACAGCTCTCAGAATCCCACACATCGTGGCCCAACCAGCACCTCAGCATCTCCCTCACTAAGCAGCCTGTGGAGGGCTCAGCCCAGCAGGTGGATGCTATGGAGTGGGCGTCCATTGTTGGAGGGTGTTCTCAGGGCATCCTTTACTTGCCTTCAGAGGTTTCGAAATTATTTTACAAATGTCCAAAATGTTCTGGGCACGCCACCTGGTGTTCTTCCTGGGCTTCCTGGTTTTCCTGATGGGACAAGAAAGTGAGCATATCCATGAAGAAGACGGGCACTTGTCTCCTTCCCCCTCATCATTGTGTCCTCTGCACTCTCCCCTTTTCTTCTTTGCCTTCAGCATCTTTGTTGCTTTTTTTTTTTTTTTTTTTTGCAGGCTTAGAACTTTCTTCCACCTGGGAGAAGAGAACAATTGTGCATGTCCAGAGATACCAGTGCAGGATACTGTGAAGGGAGTGTCCAGAGCAGACCCAGATATCACTGGGGGGGGTCCTCCAGCAGGGCGGGGTCCAGGTCTTCTGATTCCCAGCCTGGCTCCCTCCCTGGCCACTGTAGGGTTGTTCAGCAAGATTCAAACCTGCAACGTGGGGGTCAGTAAACAGAACAATGCCAAGGCAGTGGGCGGGGGGCTGAAAAGGGGTTTTATCATCACTGAAGACCCAAGGACCTCAACTGTGGAATGAGACCAAGGCCTTCAGGAGAACAATCACATGACAGGAAAAAAGAAAAAGGACCAGAGCTTAAAAAAAGGAGCTCATGAGTCAGAAAGAGGGTAAGAGAGGAAGAGGATATAAAAAAGAGATAATTACAACTGCTGATGGCTGACTGCAATTGAGTGTTCCAGTTCTGTGAAGCAAGTATCAGAGTGTCCAGAGAATGAGCAGTGATGGGGTAGCCATAAGAAGGAATGGGGAGACTTAGAGTTGAGAGAACCACTCAGACCTCACTGTCTTGGAGCTGTGGAGCCAACCCCAAAGGCTCTGACATGCTCATTTCTAGAGCCTTCTCCACAACCTGTATTTCCTCTGTGCTATGAGGGAGGAACCACTGACTTCCTACTTTAGTTTCCCAGCCCTCACATTCCATAACTGAGGAAAAGGAGGGAAAACCGTGTCATTCTGTTTCTCCAAGAGGCAGCCACTCTCTTCAATATGTTTTGTATGATGTGGAATTCCCTCCCTCCTCCTCCAGCAGGTCCTGTTTCTGTTCTCCTCATGAATCCTATTTCCTTTCTCCCTGTCAACCTCCACCAGTCCTACTGCTCTCCAATACAAGACATCAGAATGAAGGTCGAGGCTGCATTGTCAGGCCCTCCAATAAACCTATGGATGGCACCCTGGGTCAGCAGCACCTGCCATAGGCCTGGAGTTGTGCTGGGGCCTGTGGAAGGTGATGATGTCTGCTGTCACAGTTAGAGTGGTAGAGTGGCCGTTCCATGTCTGGAATGGCCTTAGAGACTTGGAAAATATTCAGCCCTCAAAAGAATCCCAGTATCTTCTGAACGCTTGGAAACAATGGAACAGAATTTGAGGTAAAGCCTCTTGCCCAATTGCCTTAATCTGCAGGTGAGGCCAGCAGTTGTCAGCACATAAATGAGAGGCCCTCTCAGGGTTTGCCTGAGCTATGCAAAGACCAGTAGGGAAGGCACTTGGCAGGCCTGACACAGAGAACAAGCTGAGTCTGACTGGAGTGTGGGAAGCAGGTCAAGAATGTTGGGCCAGAGAGGAGAATGTGACAAGACAAGTGACCCCTGTGCCAGCTGTCCAGCAGTTCCATCCTGGGCCCAGTTTAGTCCAGGGACCAGGCTACAGGGAGAGTGAGAGCCACTGTCTACAGAAACACAGCAACCCCTCCACACATATCCCCTAGGATTCCTGCCAGCCACAGAGGGCCTTGAGCGAAAGCTGGCCTCAGGCCTCTCAAGTGAAAATCAATTCAGTTTTCATTCAGAGCCCAAGGATTTTGGATTGGATAAGCCTGAGTGAGGAGTGGAGGCCAAAAATGTGCTCAGTCATGTGTTCTACCCTCAGGACCCCAGGATTCTGGGGCACACATAGGAATCCCAGAGGAAAGATTCTCTTTGCCATCCAATCCAGGAAGCACCCTTAGAGCAGGAGCAGACAATGAGGACAGTACAGGAAGATGTTGTTGCATGTCCCGAGAATGTGGAGAAAGAGAGTGGACTCCTTTCACCTGGCACATGTACGAAGGACTTTGTCTTCAGAATCACATAGCACCTGTGAGGGACTGTGTCCCACCCCACACTCAACTTTACAACTGCATACTTATCTTCTGTTCTCTATTCACAAAGCCCATGAGAAGAAAACTCTTACGGCTTTCTCATTAAGATACAAAACAAACCAAGTCAGAATTCTACACCAATTTTCCTTTTATGTTTATTGACTTCAGAGATCCTAACCTAGGCTCCAAAACAAGTGTAACCCAGCTGTACCCAAGAACTCTCTCTCACTGTTCAACCCTGGAGTGTTGGTCCCTCCCTGATCACTCTATTTCCTCCCGGATAGATTCATGAGCCCATGTACAGACACACAAACATCAGCACTACTGCTCTGTCAACTGTGATTCTCCCTGGGCTCTGTGAACTTGGGGGCCTTTAGGGAGGCACTGCTTACACTCGTGAGCCTTTGGATGAGACACAGGACATGAAATAATCTCTTTCAACTGTTCACTGACACTGGCTCATAGCATCTCTTACTTCCAATCTGAGAACCCTGAGATTCCCTTGATGCACATGCACTCAGTTAGGTGAGTGCAGTGAACAGAACCTGGGTCAGACTCACAGCAGCTGCTTCCCAAATGATTCTGGGAGAATGGCAATGCTCTGTTAAGAGTAGACATTTGGCAACTGGGCATGTAGCATGGCTCTTGTGAAGAGGTTACAAATTTTTTCATTTATTTAAATATAAATGGGCACATATACCACTGAGGACCACACTGGAATGCACAGGTCTAAACCCAAAGATGAAGAAGTTGTGACTCTCCCCCCTGGTGATTCCTGGCAGAGTGGTTGCTGCTCTGATCTGATCATTCATGGATGGGTACTTCAAGGGCACGTGAACAAGCTCCAGGACACTTGTGTAGTGCAGGGAGACCACAACAGAAATAAAAAAGCCTGGTCCACCAAAGGAGGACTCATAAACAGAAAAAAGAACATCTGGCTCTCGGTCCAAGATGGCCGTTTAGGAACAGCTCAGGATTGCAGCTCCCAGTGAAAGCACAGAGGGTGAGTGGACGCCGCATTTTTATTGCCCACAAACTAGGAAATTCCCAGGTGGAGAAACTCCACAGGTGGCCAGTGCGGCTGTTTCGGCCAAGCTGGCTGTGCCGGCCGGCACCGCTGCTTTGCCCCGCGCGGCTGCTTTGTCGGCGCCCCGGAGCAGCGGTTCTCCGTACAAAATACACCGGTCCGGGTGCCCTTTTGGCTGGCGA
>NW_016108175.1:306116-307248 GCF_001604975.1 Cebus imitator | reverse complement strand
AATTAGAAGTTCTAGCCAGAGCAATCAGGCAAGAAAAAGAAATAAAGGGCATTCAAATAGGAAAGGAGGAAGTCAAACTGTCTCTATTTGCAGACAACATGATTATATATCTAGAAGAACCCATTGTCTCAGCCCAAAATCTCCTGAAGCTGATAAGCAAGTTCAGCAAAGTCTCAGGATACAAAATCAATGTGCAAAAATCACATGCATTCCTATACACCAATAACAGACTTGAAGAGAGCCAAATGAAGAACGAACTTAGATTCACAATTGTCACAAAGAGAATAAAATACCTAGGAATACAACTAACAAGGAATGTAAAGGACCTCTTCAAGGAGAACTACAAGCCACTGCTCAATGAAATAAGAGAGAACACAAACAGATGGAGAAACATTCCATGTTCATGGTTAGGAAGAATCAATATCGTGAAAATGGCCATACTGCCCAAAGTAATTTACAGATTCAATGCTATCCCCATCAAGCTACCAATGACCTTCTTTGCCGAACTGGAAAAAACCACCTTAAACTTCGTATGGAACCAAAAGATAGCCCACATAGCCAAGTCAATTCTAAGCAGAAAGGACAACGCAGGGGGCATCACACTACCGGACTTCAAACTATACCACAAGGCTACAGTAATCAAAACAGCATGGTACTGGCACCAAAACAGAGATATAGACCAATGGAACAGAACAGAGGTCTCGGAGGCAACACAACATATCTACAAACATCTGATCTTTGACAAACCAGACAAAAACAAGCAATGGGGAAAGGATTCCCTGTTCAATAAATGGTGTTGGGAAAGCTGGCTAGCCATGTGCAGAAAGCAGAGACTGGACCCCTTCCTGATACCTTACACTAAAATTAACTCCAGAAGGATTAAAGACTTAAACATAAGACCTAACACCATAAAAATCCTAGAAGAAAATCTAGGCAAAACCATTGAGGACATAGGTGTAGGCAAGGACTTCGTGACCAAAACACCAAAAACATTGACAACAAAAGCCAAAATAGACAAATGGGACCTAATCATACTCCACAGCTTTTCTACAGCAAAAGAAACAGTCATTAGAGTGAATCGGCAACCAACACAATGGGAAAAAATTTTTGCAGTTTACCCATCTGACAAAGG
>NW_016108175.1:301365-305181 GCF_001604975.1 Cebus imitator | reverse complement strand
GGGGAGGGACAGTGGGGGGTGGGGAGCTGGGAAGAGATAGCAAGGGGAGAAATGCCAGATGTAGGTGATGGGGAGGAAGGCAGCAAATCACACTGCCACGTGTGTACCTATGCAACAATTTTGCATGTTCTTCACATGTACCCCAAAACCTAAAATGCAATAAAATAAATAAATGGGAAAAAAAAAGAACATCTACAAGGGGTAAAACTGAACCAAAGCAGACAGAATAGAGATCAGGGGGATACTTCATTGACTTCAGAGACAACCTTATTCACCTGTGGCCTTGGATTAGAACTCACTCAGGTTTCTTGTTTACCATGAGAAAGAACAGACTGCAGAAGATGAAAAGGACACCTTTTCACACTTGTGCTGAATCTCAGCAAAGGAGTTGTAAGCATTGGAACATCACTGGAGGCCAAGATGGGCTGCCCAGAGCTGAGCTCTGGGATGAGAAGGTATGATGCGGACATACTCCCTGCACTCTCAGTGAGTAGTCATGTCCAGGATTCATCCACACATGAGTAAAACAAAACAAATTTTGGGCTAATAATTCCAAGACTATCTCAGAGAAACAGGCAAACTGATATCTTATAGGTCACACAGGAGAGCTGCAAGGACAATCTGGACTCTGAAGCAGCATCTCTCCTTTTGCTGCGCTCACCCTGCACTGAAGCAGGGTCCCTTCTCACCTCCCCTGCAACTAGTGTGGGCAGGTGCCCTGCCTGAAAGCTGACACTCCCTTCAGTCACACAGGATTCTGGGCCAAACTACACTTGACCAACAGCAACTACACAGGGACCAGCTGTCAGGTGACTCCCAGAAGCAGGTAATAAGTAAGAACTGCTCTCTGTCCCAGCCACAGGGAGACCAGGCCTGGGAACTACTCTGTTTCTGGCCTGACTGTGAAATCCAACCATACTGATCATATCCTCTCTGGGCCAAGCCAGATATTTCAGGGACTCACTCCTGTTCTCTGCCTCTCATTAATTTCTGGTGGTGTCATTGCCACCAACATACAGGAAAATAGAGAAGACAAGAAAAAAGAATGTAGCTCCTCTGTCCAGGGTCTTAGGAAGACCACCACACAGTGCTAAATCCAGCTTTGAAGTCAAAGTTCAACTCATTCTCCCTAAATCAAAATAAGAACATTCCAGTTTTGCCCAGGTGATGATGTAGAACTGATGCATATCATCAAGATCAAGGTACAAATTAAGAATATATTCAACCACATTATGCAACTGCTGAGATATTTCATGGCCACCAGGCCTGCCTTACAAGAGCTCCTGAAGGAAGCACTAGACGTGGAAAGAAACAACCAGTGCCAATGCCTGCAAAAACATGCCAAATGGTAAAGACCAACAACACAATGAAAAAACTACATCCACTAACGAGAAAAAAAACAGCTAGCATCAAAATGGCAGGATCAAATTCACACGTGACAATGTTAACCTTAAATGTAAATGGGCTAAATGCACCAATCAAAAGACACAGACTAGCAAATTGGATAAAGAGTCAAAACCCATTGGTGTGCTATATTCAGGAGACACATCTCACATGCAAAAACACACATAGGCTCAAAATGGAGGGATAGAGGAAGACTTGCCAAGCAAATGGAGAGCAAAATTTAAAAAGAAAATAAAAACAGGGGTTGCAAACCTAGTCTCTGATAAAACAGACTTTAAGAGACAAAGAAGGACATTACCTAATGGTAAAGGGATCAATGCAACAAGAAGAGCTAACCATCCTAAATATATACACACCTGGGGATCGATCCAAGTTGGCAGTTTAGGAACAGCTCAGGATTGTAGATCCCAGTGAAAGCACAGAAGGTGAGTGGACGCCACATTTTTATGGCCCACAGACTAGGCAATTCTCAGGCGGAGGAGCTCCACGGGTCGCCAGCATGGCTGTTTCAGCCAGTGCAGCTGTGCCGGCCGGCGCTGCTGCTTTGCCCCACGCGGCTGCTTTGTCGGCTCCCCAGAGCAGCGGTTTTCCATACAAGGGTGCCCTTTTGGCTGTGGATTGGAGCCACAGAAAGTCACCCATTCGTCTGTTTAAAAGGAGACTGAGCAGGGAAACAGGACAGTAGATTCCCTGGCAAAAAAAGCGCCACAAATCTCAGTGTTGCTGTATAAGCCAGCACAGTGAGTTGCCACAGAGGAAAACACACAGACCCTGGGACCTCTTCAACAGGCGACTGGAACAGCAACTTAAAAAAAAAAAGTCTTTGAGGCAGGGAGCCAGGTGATCAAGCTCGGCTGCTCTCACCCCCACAAAAGAACAGCAATCAGAAACTCTCTGGATTGAGAGTTTCACAGCAAGTACAGCTGAACCCAGGACGGTCCAGCTCCATGGGGGAGGGGCGTCCACCATTACCGAGACAGCCCACCACGACGGAGGTAGTCAGCCAATGCTGAGGCAGCCCGCCATTGCCAAGGCAACCCACAATTGCTGAGGCAGCACGCCATTGCCAAGGCAACCCGCCACTGCAGACATGCTCCGCCTTAACAGAGGTGGGCCACCATTGCCGAGGCAGATCTAACTACACCCAGATAAACAGGACTGCAGGGAAGCTCACTCGGCAGCTGGGCGGAGCCCACAGCAGCTCAGCAAAGCCTCTACAGGAAGACAGTGACTAGGGGGCATTCTAGCTGGGCAGGGCAGCTTTGAAGGAAAAAAAAAGAAGGCAGCAGCATAACAGAAACTCATAAAGCTCTAAATCCCTGGGGCAGAGCACCTGGGAACAAAAATCAGTTTATGAGTTTTGCTGCAGCAGAATTAAACGTACCTGCCCAGCAGTTCTGAATGAACAACGGAGCTCACAGCTCAGCATTTGAGCTCCTATAAAGAACAGACCGTCTCCTCAAGCAGCTCCCTGACCCCTACATATCCAAAGAGCCACCTCATAAAGGAGAGATCAGATTGACACTAGGCGGGTATCCTTCTGGGACAAAGATAGCAGAAAAAGAAAACTGGTAACAACCCTTACTGTTCAGCAGCTGCTGCAGGTGATCTCCAGGCAAGCAGGGGCTGGAGTGAACCTCAGCAGACCTACAGCAGAGGGACCAGACTGTGAGAAGGAAAACCAGGAAACAGAAATAACCTCATCATCAACAAACAGAACGTCCACTCAGAGACCCAACCTGAAAGCCAACAACTACAAAGAACACAGGTGGATGAATCCATAAAGATGGGAAGAAACCAGCGCAAAAAGGATGAAACCACCCGAAACCAGAACACCTCTCCTCCTACAAGGGATCACAACTCCTCACCAGCAAGGGAACAAGGTTGGATGGAGAACGAGTGTGATGAAATGACAGAATCAGACTTCAGAAGGTGGGTAGAAAGGAGCTTCTGTGAACTAAAACAACATGTTATAACCCAATGCAAAGAAACTAAGAACCTTAAAAAAAGATTTCATGAAATGCTAACGAGAATGGACAAAATAGAATGGAATATAAGTGAATTGATGGAGCTGAAAAACACAACATGAGAACTTTGCGAAGCATGCACAAGTATCAACAGCCGAATTGACCAAGCAGAAGAAAGGATATCAGAGGTCGAAGATCAACTCAATGAAATAAAATGAGAAGGCAAGAATAGAGAAAAAAGGGTAGAAAGGAATGAACAAAGTCTCCAAGAAATGTGGGACTATGTGAAAAGACCTAATCTACGTTTGATAGGCTTACCTGGATGCGACGAAGAGAATGAATCCAAGCTGGAAAATACTCTTCAGGATATTATCCAGGAAAACTTCCCCCACCTAGCAAGGCAGGCAAACATTCAAGTCCAGGAAATACAGAGAACACCACAAAG
>NW_016108175.1:287047-296391 GCF_001604975.1 Cebus imitator | reverse complement strand
CAAGGGGAGAAATGCCAGATGTAGGTGATGGGGAGGAAGGCAGCAAATCACACTGCCACGTGTGTACCTATGCAACAATTTTGCATGTTCTTCACCTGTACCTTAAAACCTAACATGCAATAAAATAAATAAATGGGGGGAAAAAAGATTACCGTATTCTAATTAAAATGAACAACAAAATACCCATTTCAAAGAAAGAAGACTTTACCTTGTAAACGGCTACAACTTGCTCTGATGAATTTATCCCAGGAAAGGTTACTGCTGGAAATAATTCTGTAACTAGAAAACAGAGTAACAATCAACACATTGATTCCACTGAAGGAGCCACTCTGGTGGCCTTGGGTGCTGTGAAGAGGGTGCTGGCCTGTGTGAAGAAGCTCGGTTAACAGCACAGGCTGAGCTGCTGCTGGCCCATCCTGCTTGGTGGTAAAGGCAGGCAAATGGGATCATGAGAAGAGCCATGGACAATGAGGCCTTGGTCCTCTAGCTAAAGCAAGCTCCTCAACATGAGATAGCCCATCTCAAGCACGACGCACCACACAGGGCAGGCAGTGCTTCCCTGCAGCATTTCAGGGCTCCTCCTTCCTAAACTGACCTGAGCTAACTTGACCTCCCTTTGTGATCCCCTCGAGGTCATTTCCTCCTCAGGATCCACATGTGCTACTGCTGTGTCCCTCTTAGATCATTTTGTACTAGATAAAAAGCAACTTTTCTTCAAAGAGGATACTTAATTCCAGCCAAAATATTCTATGTATTCACTAAACTTTTGTTTTAAAGAAGACTAGATCAAGACTTGAAAATACTCAATTATCCTACCATGCTCTTGCTGGCACTGATTCCAGCACTGGGACAGTGCATCATGGGGGGCAGCAGGTCGGGGTTCTGACCCTCTCCAACCCAGCTGTGCAGAAGATTCCAGCAGAGATGATTACCAAGATAACACCCAAGTTTTTCCTTCAATTCTTTTTGGAGATGGGGTCTTGCTCTGTCACCTGGGCTGGAGTGCAGTGTCGTGATCTCGGCTCCCTGCAACCTCTGCCTCCCTGCACCCTCTGCCTCCCTGAGTCATTGGGACTACAGGCACATGCCACCACACATGGCTACTTTTTGTATTTTTAGAGACCAGGTTTCACCATATTGGCCAGGCTGGTCTCGAACTCCTGATCTCGTGATCCACCTGCCTCAGCCTCCCAAAGTGCTAGGATTACAGGTGCTAGCCACTGCGCCTGGACTTTCCTTCAGTTCTTATTTGGTGCTGTGTCCTGGGTGTGTGTGCTGAACTGCAGCATATGTAGGGCTTGTGGTGATTATCTCATTAAATATAATATAATATGTCTGACTATTTTCTGCTTTTGACCAGGAGCTGAGAAAATAATCCAGCACTGCAGCCAAAATCCTGACCTCTCAATGTCTGTTTTCCACTTCTGACCACACCAAAGTCCACTGTAAAATGTACCTATTCCTACACTGATTGGGATTTCTAAAGGCTATCAAACTTCCATATGCACACCTAGGTGCTAAAACACTCACACATAATGACAAATTATACCAGAACTATGTGATCACTTCGGAGTAGTAGCCCATGGCATCAAACTTCCACTCACTCCTGAGTTGACCTCCGCCTCTTCCACTGAAGAGATAAAGAGCTTGGCAATCTCATCTCTGCACTATCTCCATCTGATTGCTGGAGATATTAAACTTACCTCCAGCTACAGAGGTGGTGGAGGATAAATGGGCTAATTTACATAAGGTGTGCAGTGATGATGAAATTTTTATTTACAACATTCATCTTTGTGTTGAGCTGTGCACATGGAAACATGCTTTCTGGAGAAATGTACACACACTCCCAAAGACATTCACAATCACTATACACAGACTCTCACCTTATAACCCCCACCTTGAGACATCCCATTCTATTTCATAAAAATGACACTAAAGTTAACAGGAACTATGGAGGAGAGCCACCACTCTTCACTACACTCTTAATTTCTGCCCAAACCTTGTTTTCCAAAAGGAAGCTCCAACGACAGTGCCTCTCCAGAAAAAGCAGGCAAGAAAGTGTCACCTTTCTCAACACTAAGATTTTTTCTAAGCAAAATGATGATCCCAGAATATGTACTGCTCCACTGGTCAAGTGAAAATGACTCTTTCTGCATTAAGAGAAAGAAAAACACTGAGGGTAAGATCATGCTGTGTCCTGTGTACACAGGTCTTTTTCCTAACTGTTCCTAACAGGCGCTATTAGAAAACCAGATGGAAAATTGTGGTGGAGGCTACAGCCCCAAACATAAAGCCTAGAAAACACCTGTAGAAAGGCACCAGCTTTTTGGGCAGAATTTTAAAGTTTATTTTGGTTGTAAATTCATAATTTTCAATAAAGATTTTCTCCTGAGGAAAATGCTTGCTGACATAGTTTATATGAATTCTCATTTTACATTTCCATACCTAGAAATTCACTAAGTCATCTATAATGTACATGGTAAGATTCTCATATCTTTATTCAAGTAAAATGAAAAGAAACATAGAGAAATAAAATTCCCCTTTCAGACAAAGGAAGAACTTACTGTGATAAGCGAGAGCAATCCTTGAAATGGTTCCATATGGGGACATGCTGCTGCAGGGTAGTCTTGTTGATCTAGAAGACATAAAGCAAGTGTCACCACATGGATTCTACTGAGGAAATCCCTTGGGTTGTATTGGGTGGTGTGGACATGAGGCTGGCTTATGAAGAAGGTGAATTACAGCAGACGGAGCTGTAGACCCATCCTCCTCATCTCACTCTGTTGCTCAGGCTGGACTGCATTGGCATGACCTAGGCTCACTGCAACCTCCATCTCCCAGGATCAAGTGATTCTCCTGCCACAGTCTCCTAACTAGCTGGGATTACTGACACCCACCACCGCATGCAGTTAATTTTCATGTTTTCAGTAGAGACAGTGTTTCACCATGATAGCCAGGCTGGTCTCAAACACCTGACCTCAAGTAATTAACCCACCTCGGCCTACCAAAGTGCTAGGATTACAGGCACGAGCCACCACACCCAGCCTGTTCTCTGCTTTTAAACAGATGAGGAATAACCCAATCACAGCAGCAAAAGCTTGTAATCTCTCCATGTGTGTTTCACATTTCTAACCACAGGAAAGTCTACTGTAAAATTTACCTATTCTAATCCTGGGTTACATGACCATTAAGAGCATCCCATAATGATAGAGAGTGCTTAGAATTTCTATAGGCTATTGTACTTCCACATGCACACCTAGGTTCTCAAAGTCACTGCTGGGGTAATGAGTTATACAAGGGCTGTGTGATGAATGCAGTATAGCATACCATAGCATCAACTTTCCACCCATTCCTGATTTTGCACTTCCCTTCTCCATTGAGAAGGCCATGAGTTTGGGAAATTTATCTCTGTACAAACTGTATCTGAGGAGTGGATATGTTAAACTTACCTTAAGCTACAGCTGTCGTTGAGAATGAATGTGTTGATGTACATAAAATGTGCATACATCAACTATTTAGAGAATTAATACGTGTTGTACTTTGAACATGCATAAAAATTCCCAAGGACATTCAAAGTCACTTCACATAGACTCTCTCCTCCATGCCTCTCAAACCTGATGCACACCACCCTCTTTCATGTAAGCAACACAACTTCATGAAAACACTACAGAAAGGCGGTACAATTCCTTACCAAACCCTTAGTGATTTTTATACAAAACTGCCTAAAACCTCTTTTATGTTAGGAAGGTTCAACCAGAGAAATTATCTAACAAAAACAGGGTAAAAAGTGTAATCTTTCTAAAAAACAAAGGTATTTCCTTAGCAAAAAAGTAATCCCTGGGAGTGAAGGCAAGAGGGAAAAGATCATTAGCACAAATACCTAGTGCATGCAAGGCTTAAAACCTCATTGATGGGTTGATAGGTACAACAAACAACCATGACACATTTATACTTATGTAAAAAACCAGCTCTTTCCACACATGTATCTCAGAACTTAAAATAAAATTAAAACACACACACACAGAAGGTAGAATACAGCAGCTAATGACTGTAATCCCAGCACATTGATACAATACTTACCAGCTTGCTGCAGTCCTGCAGCTTCCTGTAATTACTGAAAATAAAGTGCTATGAGCATCAGACCATGCTGTGCCCTGACTTTCCTGCACTTAGTGACATTAAAAAACAAGATGAAAACCAGTGTTCAATCAAAGAAACACAAAGGAAGAACAGAGCACACTGACTAATGCTACAGACAAGGTTTTCTTGGACGATGTTTCCTTCCAACTATGTTGCTTGGCCACTAAGTGCTTTTAGCCCCCAAAAGAAAACAAACCTGCTAAGGTAAAAAACTTGTGACCACAGAGTGTGTGGTTTATGCTGGTATTTTCTCCCACTGTCTTGAATCGAGTCTCACTCAAGAAGAGACTCTCATTCAAAATTACCCCAACGAAGGAAATTATGTAAGTCATCTACAATTTACATGGGAAAATTCTCATATCTTATATAACATTTTCTGAAGCGAATTCAAGAAAATAAAGTCAAGAAAGCAATTGTTTAACTCAGACACATCCTGTGGCCTGACATTCATATCCCATTGTACCTTGTCACATGAAACAGACATTAGCCCAAAATGCTTGCTCAAATGTTAACTGTGCTTCCTGCATATGTGGCAATACCAGACTTGCAGAAAGCACACGTGGTAAGGGACAGACTGCTGCCTGTCTGTGAGCTTCAGTGACCAATGAGATGCATCAAGCTTCCACCTCATCTTTCTACACTCCTGCCTTTATTGCATAGTACATTTTCATATATGTTTTATTCCGTTTTTGAACATTTTATTCCATTGCCCTTTCAGCCTAATGATGAAACAACACAACCCAACTTTAATTTCCAAGTCTGTATACTATTTAAAGGGGAAATCACTCTTTTTTAATTTTCAGACTTTTCACGCATATTTTATTTGCTCTCCTTTACAATAAAGTTTCTATATCCAGAACACAGATGGTACCTACAATGGAGTTAAAATCAACTTTTTAAATTTTCTTTATATTTTTAATTTTTATTTAAATCTCAGTGGTACATGTGCAGGATGTGCAAGTTTGTTATATAGGTAAATGCCTGCTGGTGGCAGGGGGGTGGCATTGTACAGATTATTTCATCAGCTGGATATTAAGCCTAGTTTCCATTAGTTATTTTTCCTAATCATCTCTCTCCTCCTACCTTCCACTCCTTCTATGTGTCCATGTGTCATTATCATTTAGCTCCCACTTATAAGTAAGAACAGGTCATATTTCGTTTCCTGTTTCTGCATTTCTTTGCTAAGAATAATTGTCTCCACCTGCATTCATGTCCTTGCTAAGGTACATATGCACTTTGGAATACTATGAAACCGTAAAATTAACTTATAAATTAAGTACCGTTGATGTCTTAGTAATGTTGACCCTGCCTAATCCTATAATGTCATAATTTTTCAATGATATGAATTTATTTTACATTTTTAAGAAATATTTTCCACCAATTCCATACTAATGGAATTATTTAAAGTAATTTTCTTTAAAATTTTGGCATTATCTGTTTTTCATCTATCAACATGAATATAAGGCATTTCATTAATTCAATTAATGTAATTTATTGTGTTAATGAATTTCCTAATGCAATGAATCTCACTTGCATTTCTGACATAAATGGAGTTCCTACTGAACTAATATTTTGATGGGTTGACACAATGGTTTTTAAAATTTAAAAATTTTACTTTTGGGGAGGATCCAATATGGCTGAATAGGAACAGCTCCAGAATGCAGTTCCCAGCAGGAACAATACAGAGGGTGAATGCCCACCTCATTTCCAAACAAATTTTCAATGCCCACAGACCAGTAGATTCCCTGGCTGAAAAGCACCAGGAGTTTTCAACACAGTGATTTCAGCCAGTGCCAGCTTGGCACCAGAAACTCACACAAATCTGGGCAGATGTTCCCAGTGGCACCTGGAAGACTGGGAGACAGAGCCACCCATTCAACCAAAAGGGAAGGGGCAGAGACATGGAGCCATGCTATCTAGCTTGGCGGGTACCACCCCCACAAAACAAGCAATCTGAAATGCTCTGGATTGAGAGTTTCCCAGCAAGTGCAGCTGAACCCAGGACAGTCCAGCTCAGTCGGGGGAAAGATGACCACCGCTACTGAGGCAGTCTGCCACTACTGAGGCAGTTCACACAGCAGCTGGGCAGAGCCTTCGGCAGCTCAGCAACACCTCTGCTGACAGACTGACTAGACTACTCCATGCAGGGAAGGGCATCTATGAAAAAAGGCAGCAGCACAACAGGAACTTATAAATAAAGCCGACTTTCCTAGGATGGAGCACCTGGGAAAAGAAGCAATTATGAGTTCTCCTGCAGCAGACTTAAAAGTACCTGCCCAGCATCTCTGGGTGGAAAAACAGAGCTCTCAGCACAGCACCTGAGCTCCTGTAAGGGACAGGCTTTCTCCTCCAGCAGCTCCCCAAACCCCATATACCCAAAGAGACACTTCATAAAGGAGAGCTCAGGCCTAAACTTAGCAGGTACTCTTCTGGGACAAAGATAACAGAAGAAGAAACTGGCAGCAACCCTTACTGTTCTGCAGCCCCCACAGGTGATACTCAGGGAAGCAGGGTCTGGAGTTGACCTCCAGCAGTCCTGCAGTAGAGGGAACTGATTGTTAGAAGGAAAATTAAGAAACAGAAAGAAATAACTCCATCATCAACAAAAAGGTGTCCACTCAGAGTCCCCCTCCAAAAGTCACCAACTACAAAGACCACAGGTAGATAAAGCCGCAGATGGGAAGAAACTGGCACAAAAAGCATAAAAACACCAAAAACCAGAAAGCCTCTCCTCCTCCAAAGGATCACAACTCCTCACCAGCTGGGGATCAAAGATGGATGGAGAATGAATCGGACAAATTGACAGAAACAGGCTTTAGAAGGTGGGTAATAACAAACTTCTCTGAGCTAAAATAACATATCCTAACCCAATGCAAAGAAACTAAGAACCTAGAGAAATGTTAGATGAGATTCTAACTAGAATAAACAGCTTAGAGAAAAATATAAACGACTTGATGGAGCTGAAAAAAATAGCACCAGAGCTTCTCAAAGCATACATAAGTTTCAATAGCTGAATTGATCAGAGGTTGAAGATCAACTCAATGAAATAAAACAAGAAGACAAGAATAGATTTTAAAAAACAGTGAAAAGAAATGAACAAAGCCTCCTAGAAATATGGGATTATGTGAAAAGACCAAATCTACATTTGATTAGTGTATCTGAATGTGACGGAGAGAATGAATCCAAGCTGGAACACTCTTCAGGATATTATCTAGAAGAACTTCCCCAACCTAGCAAGCTGGGCCACCATCAAAGTCCAGGAAACACAGAGAAAACCACAAAGATATTCCTCAAGAAGAGCAACCAAAAAGCACATAATCATCAGATTCACTAGGGTTGAAATGAAGGAAAAAATGCTAAGGGCAGCCAGAGAAAAAGTCGGGTTACCCACAAAGGGAAGCCAATCAGACTCACAGTGGATCTCTCTGCAGAAACCCCACAAGCCAGAAGAGAGTGGGGGCCAATATTCAACACCCTTAAATAAAAGAATTTTCAACCTAGAATTTTCTATCCAGATAAACAAAGCTTCATAAGTGAAAGAGAAAGAAAATCCTTTAGGGACAAGCAATTGCTGAGAGATTTCATCACCACCAGGCCTGCCTTACAAGAATTCCTGAAAGAAGCTCTAAACAAGGAAAGGAAAAACCAGTACCAGCCACTCCAAAAATGTACCAAATGGTAAAGGCCATCAACACAATTTTAAAAATGCGTCAAATAATGGGCAAAACATCCAGCTAGCATCAAAATGGCAGGATCAAGTTCACACGTAAAAATATTAACCTTAAATGTAAATGGGCTAAATTTCCCAATCAAAAGACACAAACTGGCAAATTGGATAAAAAGTCAAGACCCATCAGTGTGCTGTATTCAGGAAACTCATCTCATGTACAAGGACACACATAGGCTCAAAATAAAGGGATGGAGGAAGATTTACCAAACAAATGGAGAGCAAAAAAAAAAGCAGGAGTTGTAATCCTAGTCTCAGGTAAAATGGACTTTAAACCAACATAGATCAAAAGAGACAAAGAAGGGCATTACATAATGGTAAAAGATCAATGTATCAAGAAAAGCTAATGATCCTAAATATACATGCACCCAATTCAGGAGCACCAAGGTACATAAAGCAAGTTCTTAACGACCTACAAAGAGACTTAGATTCCCACACAATAATAGTGGGAGATTTTAACTCTCCGCCACCAATATTAGACAGATCAATGAGACAGAATATTAACAAGGATATCCAGGACTTGAACTCAGATCTGGACCAAGCAAACCTAATAGACATTTACAGAAATCACCCCAAATCCACAGAATATACATTCTTCTCAGCACCACATTGCACCTACTCTAAAATAGACCACATAATTAGAAGTAAATCACTCCTCAGCAAATGCAAAAGAATGGAAATCATAACAAACAGTCTCTCAGACCACAGGGCAATCAAATTAGAATTAAGAAACTAACTCAGAACCTCACAGCTTCATAGAAACTGAACAGCTGGCTCCCGAATGTTGACTGGATAAACAATGAAATGAAGGCAGAACTAAAGACGTTCTTCAAAACCAACAAGAACAAAGACACAATGTACCAGAATCTCTGGGACACATTTAAAGCAGTGTCTAGAGGGAAATTTATAGCAATAAATGCCCACATGAGAAGGAAGGAAAGATCTAAACTCAACACCCTATCATCAAAATTGAAAGAGCTAGAGGAGCAAGATTAAAAAAACTCAAAACCTAGCAGAATATAAGAAATAACTTAAGATCAGAGCAGAACCAAAGGGGATAGAGGCACAAGAAATCCTTCAAAAAAATCAGTAAATCCAGGAGCTGGTTTTTTGAAAAGATCAACAAAATAGACAGACTGCTAACCAGATTAATAAAAAAGAAAAGGAGAAGGATCAAATAGATGCAATAAAAAATGATAAAGGGGGCCGAGCACGATGGCTCACGCCTATAATCCCAGTACTTTGGGAGTCTGAGACAGTTGGATCACGAGGTCAAGAGATAGAAACATCCTGGTCAACATAGTGAAACCCAGCCTCTACTAAAAATACACAAAAAAATTAGCTGGGCATGGTGGCTCACACCTGTAGTCCCAGCTACTCAGGAGGCTGAGGCAGGAGAATGGCTTGAAACCAGGAGACGGAGGTTGCGGTGAGATGAGATCACGCCATTGCACTCCAGCCTGGGTGACAAGAGCGA
>NW_016108175.1:283350-286512 GCF_001604975.1 Cebus imitator | reverse complement strand
CACATCAAAAAGCTTATCCACCATGATCAAGTAGGCTTCATCCCGGGGATGCAAGGCTGGTTCAACATACGCAAGTCTATAAACGTAATTCACCATATAAACAGAACCAAAGACAAAAACCACATGATTATCTCAATTGATGCAGAGAAGGGCTTTGACAAAATTCAACAGCCTTTTATGCTAAAAACTCTTGACAAACTAGGTATCAAAGGAACGTATCTCAAAACAATAAAAGCTATTTACGATTAACCTACAGCCAATATCATACTGATTGGGCGAAAACTGGAAGCATTCCCTTTGAAATCCAGCACTAGAAAAGGATGCCCTCTCTCACCACTCCTATGCAATATAGTATTGGAAGTTCTAGCCAGAGTAATCAGGCAAGAAAAAAAAAAAATAAAGAGTGATCAATTAGGGAAAAGAGAAAGTCAAATTGTCTCTATTTGCAGACAACATGATTGTATATTTAAAAGACGTTATCATCGGAGCCCAAAAACTCCTTAAACTGATAAGCAACTTCAGCAAAGTCTCAGGACACAAAGTCCCTGTGCAGAAATCACAAGCATTTCTATACACAAATAACAGAATAACAAAGAGCCAAATCATGAGCAAACTCCCATTAGCAATTGCTACAAAGAGAATAAAATACCTAGGAATACAACTAACAATGGATATAAAGGACCTCTTTAAGAAGAACTACAAATCACTGCTCAATGAAATAAGAGAGGACACAAACAGATGGAGAAACATTCCATGCTCATGGTTAGGAAGAATCAATATCTTGAAAATGGCCATACTGCCCAAACTAATTTATAGATTCAATGCTATCCCCATCAAGCTACCAATGACCTTCTTCACAGAACTGGAAAAAAAAGCCTTAAACTTCATTTGGAGCCAAAAGAGATCCCACATAGCCAAGACAATCCTAAGCAAAAAGAACAAAGCCAGAGGCAATCATGCTACCTGATTTCAAACTTTACTGCAAGACTACAGTAATCAAAACAGCATAGTATTGGTACTGAAACAGAGATATAGACCAATGGAACAAAACAGAAGCCCTGGAGGCAATGTCACACATCTACAACCATCTGATCTTTGACAAAACTGACAAAAACAAGCAATGGGGAAAGGATTCCCTGTTTAATAAATGGTGTTGGGAAAACTGGGTAGCAGTGTGCAGAAAGCAGAAACTGGACCCCTTCCTGACACCTTACACTAAAATTAACTCCAGATGGATTAAAGACTCAGACATAAGACCTAACACCATAAAAACCCTAGAAGAAAACCTAGACGAAATCATTCAGGACATAGGCATAGGCAAGGACTTCATGACTAAAACACCAAAAGCATTGGAAACAAAAGCCAAAATAGACAAATGGGACCTAATTAAACTCCAGAACTTCTGTACAGCAAAAGAAACAATCATTAGAATGAACTGGCAACCAACAGAATGGGGAAAAAAATTGGCAATCTACCCATATGACAAAGGGCTAATATACAGAATCTATAAAGAACTGAAACAAATTTACAAGAAAAAACAAACAAACCCATCTAAAAGTGGGCAAAGGAATTAACAGACAATTTTCAAAGAAGAAATATATAAGACCAACAAACATATAAAAAAATGCTCATCATTACTGATTATTAGAGAAATGCAAATCAAAACCACATTGAGATACCATCTCATGCCAGTTAGCATGGCAATCTTAAAAAAAAAACCTGGAAACAACAGGTGCTGGAGAGGATGTGGAGAAATAGGAACACTTTTATACTCTTGTTGGGAGTATAGATTAGCTCAACCATTGTGAAAGACAGTGTGGCGCTTCCTCAAGGACCTAAAAATAGAAATTCCATTTGACCCAGCAATCCCATTACTGGGTATATACCCAAAGGATTATGAATCATTCTATTATAATGACACATGCACATATATGTTTATAATGGCACTGTTTACAATAGCAAAGACCTGGAACCAACCCAAATGCCCATCGATGATAGACTGGACAAGGATAATGTGGCACATACCCACCATGTAATACCATGCAGCCATAAAAAATGATGAGTTAGTGTCCTTTGTAGGGACATGGATGAGCCTGGAAACCATTCTAAGCAAACTGGCACAAGAACAGAAAATCAAACACTGCATGTTCTCACTCATAGGCAAGTGATGAAAAATGAGAACACATGGTCACAGGGATGGGAACATCACACACTGAGGTCTGTTGGTGGGGGCAAGGGAGGGACAGTGGGTGGTGGTCAGGGAGGGATAACATGGGGAGAAACACCAGATGTAGGTGACAGGGGGATGGGGGCAGCAAACCACATTGCCATTTGTGTACCTGTGCAACCATCCTATATGATCTGCACGTGTACCCCAGAACCTAAAGTACAATTTAAAAAAATAATAAATAAATGTTCAATAAAGCATCAGAAAAATTTTAAAAAATTTTACTTTCATAGTAATATGTTCTATACGTATAATATTCTGTACAGCATCAAACAAGTAAAGTTATATGACTTTTATATATGCTTCATAACAACTATTTGGAAGATTGGTTACTTTATAACTTTTAAATAGTTTAAGCAATATTGGTATATTAATTACTTCATGAATAAAATTTCTTCTGGACAATATGAATCTGGTGATTTCTTGTGTGGAAAACAAATATTTAATAAATATTTTCTTTCTTCTCTGCATGTTATTTAATTTAGCATCTTTATTGGTTAAATGATGTTAATATATATGTTCCTAGAATATATATGAGCCACATATTAATGTTACTTTGCATTGACTCACACAATTTTATCCCTAGTTTTCATTGTAATATTTGTCTTTAAGTTCTTCTCTACACTGTATCCTGTTAACACTTCCTTCTCACGCTGTTTGTGTGGTTTTATCTATTTACAATTCACGAATAGATGGCTCAGGGATTTGGGGGTTAACTGAAAATTGGATTTTCAGCAGAGGCAGATCTCAGGGAAGCACAGAATTCGGTAAGACACGCATGCTTTGCTTTCAGTCTCTCAGGTCTCAGACTAAGCGTTTTCTGTTCTCTCTGTGCGTCTCTGTCTGCCTCCGAGGATCATTGAAAAACAGCCTCTCCGATTTTCATGTCTTAGAAGATGCTTGGTAGAAAGTTGTCTTTTTTTTTTTTTTTTTTT
>NW_016108175.1:281095-282190 GCF_001604975.1 Cebus imitator | reverse complement strand
CTTTCTATGTTCTATGTTAATGAGTTCAGTTGTTTTGATTTTTAGATCCCATGAATAAGTGAGAACATGTGATGTCTGTCTTTCTGTGCCTGTCTTATTCACTTAATTATTTTCAGTTCTAACCATGTTACAAATGACAGAATCTCATTCATTTTAAGGCTACATACTACTCTGTTTTGTATAAGTACCACATTTTCTTCATCCATTCATCTGTTGATGGACACTTAGGTTGCTTTTAAATCTTAGCTATTGTAAACAGTGCTGTAACAAACATTGGAGTGCAGATACCTTTTTGATATGCTGGCTTTCTTTCTTTTGGATGTATACCCAGCAGTGGGATTGCTCAATCATATGGAAGCTCAATTTTTTGCTTTTTGAGAAACCTCCAAACTGTTCTTCATAGTGGTTTTACTAATCTGCATTCCCACCAACAGTGTACAAAGTTTCCCTTTCCTCCACATCCTCACCAGGATTTGTTACTGCCTGACTTTTAGCCAGAGCAAGCAGCTAATATTCCTGGCTTTGAAATGTTTTAAACCAATGGTACTCTTTCAAGTGACTCACCAATTCATTAAGCCTTAACCAAGGTTATGACTTAATCATTAAGGTTGCACATAAAATCTCCAAAAAGGTGCAGAGCAGTTCTCACAAGATCCAGACTCACCCAAGATCAAGGAAAGGAAAGTTTTGCAACCTGCTAATAGGATACACCCCGCATCTGTTCAGCCATGTTCTCTAGGGTGTCAGCTGCTCAGCTGACCATCTCAACACAAAAGCCCCAAATCCCTGTGTGCCCTCAAAGGCAGAACAAAACAAGAAATAAAACATGGAAACAATTGACACAAGGACTCACTTGAAAAGGGAAGGTAGGAGAATGGTGAGGGTTAAAAAAACTGCCTGTTAGGTTCTGTGCTCACCACCTGGGTGATAAAATCATTTGTACAGCAAATTCCAGGGACATATAATTCCTCCATGTAGCAATACTGCACATGTGCACACTGAACCTGAAATAAATGTGTATATATATTTGTGCTTTTATATACCCATTTACACAATATCCATTTATATTCATTTATACCATGGATATATATTTAT
>NW_016108175.1:268595-276095 GCF_001604975.1 Cebus imitator | reverse complement strand
TGCAGAAACAGTGCAGCCCAGTCTGTTGATCTGGAGTGTTTCAGACATACAGAGCACCACTTAAGATGTAACTAGAAATACATATATTCACACATATATACGTGCTTACATTTAAAGGTATAAGGAAGTATGTAGCATGTAAACATGTGTACCAACATATAAATTGAAATATCGATGTGTAGACACAGATCTTGGCTACACTGTCCGCCAGTCTATGCTGGTGTTTCTCCATTCAGGTAATTAGAAGACATAAATTATACATGCTCTTATGAAGGAATACATTTATGTATTTGCCATAATTATATATGTATTTGTATACAAATACATATATTTAAAATAAATAAATATATATATGTATATATATATATATAAATGTGTATGTATGAAATAAACATACAAACTCACTGAAAAACCCACACCTACTACAAAAAGATGCACTTGCGTGTATCTTAGGGGTCATTGCCCTGACTTGGGGCCTTTTTGTTACCTACTAGCAGCCTAGGGACCCCTAAAGCCAGCAAGAGTCCTTTCCCGCCGGGTCCATGTCACTGGTCAGGAATGGGAAACACCTGGCCATCACCCTTTAACAAAGGCCAGTTCAAGAGCCATCACCCTCCATTGAGAAAAATGGCCACTTTCCCGGAACTTGTGCATCAGGTTAGCTGGGCATGCTTCTTTGGAATACTTCAGGCGGGGGCAATACAATTAGTTTGGTGAGTGGAGAAGAGGCTTTCCGTGGAGAAAAAGAAGGCTCTGAGCTCTCAGGATGCACTAGAAGCAGTGAAAAGTGGGTGTGGTAAGATGGCACAGGGTGGAGGGACAGGCAGGCCACAGTGAACCTGCATGGAGTGCCCTTGAGAGCATTTGGGGATCAAGAGCAGAAGCGTGACTTCCCCAAAACACCAAGGGAAGCAATGACCCTGATGTCTGAAGTAAAATGCACAGCTGCATCTTCCCCCTGGACCAGAGAGTCAACACTGGGTGAGGCCTCGGCTTTGGGAGCCACTGATCTGGAGGAACAGGGAGGCCCAGCCTGTCAGTCTGGAGTGTTTCACACATGCAGGGCCAGGCTAAGACACAGAGAGAAATAGATCAATCCACACACAGAAACATGTGTTTGTTAAAGATATGAGGGTATACATAACATATGTGAATATACGTATCAGCATATAAATCAATTAAGTTATATATATATATATATATGTGTGTGTGTGTGTGTGTGTGTGTGTATACAGGAAACTGTGAAGTGCTTTCTGCCTGTTGGTGGTGGTGTTTCTCCATTCAGGCAAGAAGAAAATCTATCTACCTATCTATCCACATACACATAAATATATACATATTCATGTAAATACAAATGTAAATATTCTGTATATTTAACTATATTTATATAGAGAAAACTATGTATGAACTAATATATAAATATAGTATATATGTATAAGTCTCTGTACAAAATAAACATAACCCAAACATGTACCCCAAATCCACACAGATGCACTTAACATTTATACTAGAAACCATTGGAACCCCTTACCACAGACTGGCAATGGGGTGAAACAAGGAGGCCCAAAGGCTCCTTTCTGCCATTTCCATGCAAGCCTCCACAAATGGAAAACACCTGAACATGGCCCTTTGACCAGATCCAGCCCAGAAGCCATCGTCTTCTAGTGGGACAGCTGCCTACTCATCCAGAAGCTGTCAGTCAGGACAGGGGCTCTTCTTTTTGTAGCTGACGTGGGGGCATAGAGAGGCATTCTGGTTTGGGTGGGTGGAGGAGAGGCTTTCCAGGAGAATAAAAACAGGCTAGATGTGAACACACAGGAGGCACCGGGTGCAGCATGTGTCTGGGTGGGGTAAGAGGGTCCTGGGCTGGTGGGTCAGCAAGGCCAGAACAGTATGGCTCTGAGGCTCCTGAGAGTATTTGAGGACCAGGAAAGCGGCCCCTGATTTATTCTGAAGACTGCATAGACCCATGTGAGCCTGTAACCACAGGCCCCAGATGCATCTCCAGAAATCAGGGCAGATTCAGAGAACACTTGGATTAAAGACACCTGGGAGGGAAGCTGAGGCAGGTGGACCACTTGAGGTCAGGAGTTCAAGACCAGCCTGGCATCTGTAATCCCAGCTATTTGGGAAGCTGAGGCAGGAGAATCTCTTGAACCCTGAAGGTGGAGGTTGCAATGAGCCGAGATTGTGCCACTGCACTCCAGCCTGGGCAACAGAGGTAAAGACTGTCTCAAAAAAAAAAAAAAAAAAGAAAGAGAGAGAAAGAAAGAAGGAAGGAAGGAAGGAAGGAAGGAAGGAAGGAAGGAAGGAAGGAAAAAGAAAGAAAGAAAGGGAAGAAAGAAAGAAAAAGAAAGAGAAGGAAAGAAAGAAAGAAAGAAGAAAGAAAGAGAGAAAAAAAAGAAAAGAAAAAAAGAAAAAAGAAAAGAAAAGAAAAGAAGACACCTGGGAACCCATAGGTTGAGGCTTCTTCCTCCGGAAGAAACACGGAAACTTTGAGAAGCATGGAAACAACCCCAGCTTGACAAAACTTTCTGGTCCACAGTGTAGGTGGCAGATGAGGAAAACCAGTTCAGACGTGGATGCCAGACATGGCCATCGCCAGGGGATGGATGATGCCTTCCAAAGAACCCCAGGCCAGTTTGTGAGTGAGGCAGGTCCACCCCGGGAAGCTGAACTGCAGGTGCACCAGCAGGGAGTCCACAAGGAGCCCTGAGGTTCCAGGCCTGGCATCTGGCCTTGGGACAGCAGCAGTGCTAGCTCTCTGCACAGACTTCATGTCGCCAAGTCTAGGCTGAAAAATGTATTGCCTTACAACCAAAAAGAAAGCCCATCTCTTCTGTCCTTTGAAGCTCAGGGAGACAGTGACCAGATGGAACAGCTGTGCCTTTCCATTCTCCCAGGGGATAACCAATCGCTAGAGCCTCTCTGTGTGGAAACTGCCACCCTGGAGAAATGGAGCAGTGTGGTCTGCCAGTCTGGAGTGCTTCACACATACAGGGCACGAGCTAAGGCATAACTCACACAAACACACACAAATCCATGTTTGTATTTTTAATATAGGAAGAGATAGATAACATATATAAATATATGCATCAACACACAAATAAATACAAATTAAAACATAGATATTTCTACACGGAACTTTTTAGAGTTGTTTCGCTTTATGGTGGTGTTCTCCCTGGCAGAAAGAAGAAAGCTTACATATGTAAATTAATACATAAAAAGATGTGTTACTTACTAAACATACATAATCACATAGATTTATATGTAAATATGCATGTATCTATGTACATATATTCATATATAAATATATATAGACCTGGCATGGTGGCTCACACCTGTAATCCCAGCACTTTAGGAGGCCAAGGTGGGCAGATCCCCTGAGATTGGGAGTTCAAGACCAGACTGACCAACATTGGAGGAACCTTATGTCTACTGAAAAAGTACAAAATTAGCTGGGTGTAGTGGCGCATTTCTGTAATCCCAGCTACTTGGAAGGCTAAGGGGTCTGAGTCAGGAGAATCACTTGAACCCAGGAAGTGGAGGATGTGGTGAGCCAACATTGCACCATTGCACTCCAGCCTGGGAAACAAGAATGAAACTTCTTCTCAAATGCATGTGTGTGTGTGTGTGTGTGAGCAATTTTTTTGTCATTTTGGTCAGAGAACATCTCGTGTTTTAGCGTATCTAAGTGCTCAGTGCATCTTAAGTGTCTGGGGTCCTAGGGTGTCCAGGGGCTCCCTGGACAGCTTAGACTTCAGTGTTCCCAGATTGGAGACCAGGTCTGTGGGCACTCGGTAGTGGGTAGATTTGGGGGCAGCATCTGGAGATTCCAGGGCATAACAGAGTTTCTAACTCTATTTGAAATTGCCTCAGGGGTCCTACTGTCTCAGGAGTTCTGGGACTAGGAGAATATCTCAGATGTGGGGGCACCAGGTCTTAGGTGGACATTTAGGAACGGTTTGGGTGACTCTAAGTCCTATGATCTCAAGATTTGATCTGGGAGTTGAATAAAGGCAGAGTCAGGTATGGGCAACTCCTAACTGTGGGGCTGTAACCTGAGGGACAGGGTGTCAGGAGTGACAGGGATTTAGATTGTTCAACAGGGACCTGCCTTCTCCAGAATCTATGACCTCCCTGGCCCTTCTGAGATGCAAAATATGGGGACACCTGGAGCCTCCTTGTGGGGGGTGGTGTTGGGGGAAAAGCCAGAACTCAGGACATCTGGGACCTCTTGGACAGACATCCCAATGAACCTGGGGGCAGATCATAAGCACCTAGCCATCCCTTTGAACGAGGGCTGGTACAAAGGCCATCATACTGTAGCTTAAAGGCCATCCACATCTCCAGACCAGTGAATCAGGTAAGTGCTCTTGTTCTAGATGACTTAGTGGTTGCATTCAAGGGTGTCTATCACAGCTCTGCTTGAATTATGCAAAGCAGGAGAGGCTTTCTCAGGACATCCGCCTCTTCCCTGTCCACCAGAGGAACCACGCTCGGTAACGGCTCAGGGATTTGGAATCTCCGCTCTTAGGAAAAAGTGTTGGACAACCTGTGAGTCTGGAGTTTCACACATGGCAGACACAAAGATACAGCTGGGAATAAATATACACACATAAATATTTTAAAATATATTTACTACTATGTTGATACATATATTCATATTTTATGATATTTTAAAACATTCATGTTTTAAACATGAAATATGAATATATGCATCAAATTAGAAATAATTAAAATATATTCATCAATATAAAAGTAATTAACATTTTATATACAGGGCTGGGTGAGATGGCTCACACCTATAATCCCAACATTTTGGGAGGCCTAGGCATTTGGATTATTTCGGGTCAGGAGTTCAAGACCAGCCTGGCCAACGTGGTGAAACCCCATCTCTACTAAAAATACATGCACTTGTAATCCCAGCTACTTGAGGGGCTGAGCCAGGAGAATCGCTTGAACCCAGGACGTGGAGGTTGTGGTGAGCTGAGATGGTGCCACTTCACTCTAGTCTGGGCAACAGAGTAAGACCCTGTCTCCCCCACTAAAAAAAAAAATAACTGATATACAGATATTTATACATATAACATCATAGTGCTGTTTACCAGACTATGGTGCTGTTTCTCTATGCAAAAGAGTAAAAATCATCTACACACAAATACACACACACACACACACACACACACACGGAAACTATACTCTTGTGCTCAAAATACACTACTTTGACATATTCTGAGATGGACCTTCAGAAGGCCTACACTCAGAAGGAGCCCTGCAAAGTTGTCTTTTGCAGGTAGATTTGCAACTTTATAGAAAAGCTGCTTTGATAGAGTCATAATTGAAGCTCTGAGATCCTCTTTTGTTGGATATAAGAAAGATAAACTGAGAGTCTGACTCCTTTAAAGGCCTGGGGAAAAAAACATTTACCATCTCCTTCTCTGAGGGCTACTACCTGTGAGGATTCTTGCAACTAACAAGACCAGCTTTCCTAGCCAGGCTTCTCTCTATCCTCTGATAAATGCTTTAGCCACCATTCCGTGTTGCCACTATCCATGATCCCTATCCATTGTGCTACCTGAAGATGTTATAAAACATCAACCATTTGCTTCTCTTTGAGTGCCTATATTCTGATCTGTATATTTCATGTGCATGTTAATGCGTGTGCATGCTTTTTCTCTGATTAATCTGTGTTTGGTCAGATGCTACTTTAGAGAAACTTCAGAGGGCAAAGGGGAAGTTTATCCTTGGCCTAAACAATATATTTATACCTCAATAAATATAGATATCTTATATACAGACATATGTGTATGATACATAGAGATAAATATATAGTCATATATAAACATAAATGTATAAGATAAACACAGCCAGAAAATAAACACACACAAACACTAAAACAGATGCAAATACATTTATACTAGGGGCCACTGAGCCCTCTTGCCACCTGCTAACTGTGAAGGGAGCCACAATGGCCACCGGAGTTTGTTTTGTTTTGTCTTGTTGAGATGGAGTCTCACTCTGCTGCCCAGGCTGGGGTGCAGTGGCATGATCTCGCCTCACTGCAAGCTCTGCCTCCCAGGTCCACGCAATTTTCTTTCTTCTTTCTTAATTATTATTATTTTTAAAAAAAAGAAAAAGAAAGAAAGAAAAATAAAATAAAAATAATAAAGGAGAGGAAGAGAGAGGAAGAGGAAAAGGGAGAGAGAACGGAAGTGTTGCTTTATTGGTTAATATTGGTTAATATTTCATTTAAACCTGTAAGTAGGTGTGATGTTGTGCTAATAAGAGTGTATATTTTGTGTATTTAAAGTGGAGAGTTCTATAAATATTTATTAAGTTTACTTGTTTCAGATCTGAGTTCAATTCCTGGATATCCTTGTTAATTTTCTGTCTCGTTGATCTGTCTAATATTGAAGTTGAAGTCTCCCACTATTATTGTGTGGGAGTCTAAGTCTCTTTATAAGTCTTATGTATCTGGGTGTTCCTGTATTGGCTGCATATATATTTAGGATCGTTAGCTCTTCTTCTTTCATTGATCTTTTTACTGTTATGCAACGTCCTTCTTTGCCTCTTTCGATCTTTGTTGTTTTAAAGTCTATTTTATTGGAGGTGAGAATTGCAACTCCTGCTTTTTATTTATTTATTATTTTTGCTCTCCATTTGGTTGGTAAATCTTTCTCCATCCCCTTGTTTTGAGTCTTTGTGTATCCTTGCATGTGAGATGGTTCTGGATGCATGATACCGATGGGTTTTGGCTATGTCTTTTGATTGGGGGATTTAGTCGATTTAAATTTAGGATTAATAATAATATATGTGAGTTTAATACTGCCATTTGATGTTAGCTGGCTGTTTTGCCCATTAGTTGATCTAAATTATTAATTATGTTGATGCTCTTTACTTTTTGGTATATTTTTGGAAAGGCTGATACTGGTTGTTCCTTTCTATGTGTAGTGGTTCTTTCAGAAGCTCTTGTAAAGCAGGCCTGGTGGTGATGAAATCTCTGAGTTCCTGCTTGTTCACAAAATATTTTATTTTTCCTTCTCTTATGAAGCTTAGTTTGGCAGGATACGAAATTCTGGGTTGAAAGTTCTTTTCTTTAAGGATGTTGAATATCGGCCCCCATTCTCTTCTGGCTTGTAGGGTTTCTGCTGAGAGATCTGCTGTGAGTCTGATAGGCTTCCCTTTGTGGGCAACCTCACCTTTCTCTCTGGCTGCCCTTAGTATTTTCTTCTTCATTTCAACCCTGGTTAATCTGATGATTATGTGCCTTGAAGTTGGTCTTCTTGAGGAATATCTTTGTGGTGTTCTCTGTATTACCTGGAGTTGAATATTGTCCTGCCTTGCTAGGTTGGGAAAGTTTTCCTGAATAGTATCCTGAAGAGTATTTTCCAGCTTGGATTCATTCTCTTCGTTGCATTCAGGTACACCTATCAAGCATAGATTAGGTCTTTTCACATAGTCCCATATTTCTTGGAGACTGCTCATTCCTTTTTACCC
>NW_016108175.1:251347-268503 GCF_001604975.1 Cebus imitator | reverse complement strand
GTGCGTGCTTCGTGAAGTTCTCGTGTTGTGTTTTTCAGCTCTATTAATTCACTTATATTCCATTCTAAATTGTCTATTCTCATTAGCATTTCATCAAACCATTTTTCAAAGTTCTGGTCCACGCAATTTTCCTACCTCAGCCTCCTGAGTAGCTGGGATTACATTTTGGGGCCACCCTGTCCAGCTAATTTTTGTATTTTTAGAAGAGACGGGGTTTCACCCTGTTGGCCAGGTTGGTCACAAACTCCTGGCCTCAGGTGATCCACCCTACTCAGCCTCCCAAAGTGCAGGGATTACAGATGTGAGCCACCATGCCTGGCCCAACCATAGGAGTTTTACCCCATCACTTCCATGTGACCCTATGTTGATGGCAAACACCAGCCCAGGTGCCGTCATCCTCCATTGCAAAAGCTGTCCATATCCCTAGAACCTGGCAATCAGGATCAGTGCTCTCCTTTGGAACACCTTAAGCGCACGTGTAGTGTTCAGTTGAAATGGATGGAGAAGAGGCTTTGTGCAGAGAGAAAGAAAGGCCAGGTCTGAGCCTTCAGCATGTGCTGGGGGCAGTGTGAGTGGGGAAGGAGCATGATGGCAAAATGAGACATAGACCACCACGTGCGAAGGTCTGTCCTGCAGATCCTGACTCAATGACGGATGAATCAATGCACTCTCACGCCATTACAGTGATTCCAGTGGGCTAGGGATGGTTGTCAGCTGCTTTCAGAGGGTGAAACGCAGCCAATCAACCAAGACCCCGTCTCCATCCACACATTTATTGTATAAAGATTTCATAGCATAGGTTCTAAGTCAACACACTTGTGGATAAGTAGCATGGTTAAAAGAGTGGTTTTATGAATGATAAATTCTTTAGGTTCCAGGCACAGAGTAAACACTATTAATGGGTAATTCCCCTTTGATCACCCCCTCAGAGGGCCATCCATCACAAAATGCACATGAATACACTGTTAGAGACAAAGGGATGGGGGTAAAGAGACTTAACTGGGAAAGAATTTCATCGACTCCATCTCTTCCATAGTAGTGGTCCGGCCACCTTTGGCTTTGCCCCAATAAAACCTTTCAGCCTTCTGAAAGATTTAAGACTGATCTATAACTTTTCCTAATATTTTGCTAATTATTTTACCAACCACTCCATGAGAATCTCAGCATTTCCCCCTTTCTTTTCAATAATATCAGGCTTTATTATCTGCCAGCCACTGATTTGTTCAGGCATGGGTTTGTCAGGAGAGGTATCCTTGCTTTTATTCTGGCTTTGCATCCTAGGATTAACAAATAACAAAAGACAATTTCAAATCTTTCAGAAGGCTGAAAGGTTTTATTGGGGCAAAGCCGAAGGTGGCCGGACCACTACTATGGAAGAGATGGAGACGATGAAATTCTTTCCCAGTTAAGTCTCTACCCACATCCCTTTGTCTCTACTCTAACAGTGTTTTCATGTGCATTTTGTGATGGATGGCTCTCTGAGGGGGTGATCCAAGGGGACTTACCCATTCATAGTGTTTACTCTGTGCCTGGAACCTGAAGATTTTGTCATTCATAAAACCACTCTTTTAACCATGCTAATTATCCACAAGTGTGTTGACTTAGAACCTGTATTATGAAATCTTTATGTAATAAATGTGTGGATGGAGAGGGGGTCTTGGTTGATTGGCTGCATTTCACCCTCTGAAAGCAGCCAACAACCATCCCTAGCCCTCCTCACCTCAGCCTCCTAAATAGCTGGGACTACAGGCATGCACCACCACGCCTGGCATATTAAAAAAAAATGTTTGTAGAGATGAGGTCTCACTATGTTGCCAGGATGGTCTCAAACTCTTGGGCTTAAGCCGTCTGCCCATTCCAGCCTGGCAAAGTGCTGGAATTACAGGCGTGAGCCACTGCGCCCAGCCACTTGTTTTATAATTGTTTGCTTACATAACTTGCCATAACATTAAACTCTGAACTCTGTTGGGAGAAGGATGACTTTTTTCATATTTCTTTTTCTGGCTTGCATTAGTAAGTATCAATATATATGTTTATAACCAATGAGCACAGAGGAGAAGCTGGAGATAAAGAGGCTGGATGAAGTTAAAGCAGAGAGATTTTCTAAGTTTTCTTAGCTGAGCTTTGAGGTTGTGTGTCAGAAATGTTATCTGAGGTGATTTTCAGCTACAGAGATAGGCCTGGTCATTTGAAAAGTAATGGATTAGGTGAAGCTCACATTTAAAATCCTCTTCCTAATTTTCATCTCTCTCCTGTTTATTCTGAGCATCCTCTTAGACACCCAATCTCTGCCACTTAGTGGCTGCCATTGATTTCCCTGTTACTGAGATCAGAGGTTGGCAGCCTTCCCCTGTAAAGAGCTGGAGAGAAAGTTCTTCAGGCTTTGTGGTCTGTACAGTGTGTGCTGCAGCCACTGAACTCTGCCCTGTGGAGCAAAAGCAGCCACAGACAGTACCTGGGCGAATGAGCGTGGCTGGGGGGCAGTTAAATTTATTTCCAAAAAGGGGCTTGGAGGCTGGGTGTGGGCTCACACCTTAATTCCAGTAGTTTGGGAGGCTGAAGCCGGAGGATCAATTTCAGCCAGGAGTTCAAGACCAGCCTGGGCAACAAAGCAAGACCCATCTCTACAAAAAAATTAAAAGTCCTAGCTAGGCATGATGGTACACACTTGGAGTCCCAGCTACTCAGGAAGCTAAAGCTGAGGCAGGAGGATCACTTGAGCCCCGAGTACGAGGCTGCAGTGAGCTATTATTGTGCCAGTGCTCTCCAGCCTGATGACAGGGCAAGAACTGGTCTCATCAAAAAACAAACAATGCATATTCTCACTTTCAAATGGGAGCTAAACACTGGGTACTCATTGACTTAAAGATGGCAGCAAGAGACACTGGGATCTGCTGGATGGGGGAGGGAGGGAAGTGAAAAACTAACTGTCGTGTGCTATGCTCATACACCCGTGACAAACCTGCACATGTGCCTGCTGAATCTGACTTAAAAGTTGAAAGTTTATTTAAAAACCTGACAGGGTTGGATTTGGCTTGTGTGCCTGGAGCTTGTTAGCCTCTGCTTTAGATATTAACTAACAGAAACTTAGTGCTTATCTTCCCAGGCCGCCTATTTTGTTGTTCTCGGAGGTGATGGATAGACAAAGGCTCGATCCAGCTGTCTGGATGTTTGCTGACACTTGTCCCGTCATGGATGAATGAAGCATCCTTTTCTGATGAAGGTTTCATGCTGCTGTGCTGATGTGTCTTCTCTTCTGTCTAGGCAGGAAAGTGCGTATCTTCTGGTTTACATGAAGGCGGAATGCTAATGGATGTGCCCAAAACCTTCAGAGATGGACACACTGTCATTTTCCACTTCCGTCCTGGATCTATGGAGTCTTCTAAGAGATTTCGCAATGAGGAGAGGCATCGTTTTCCAACTATATAATTGAGCCTTATTTATAATCAGGGATATTATCAAAATATTTAACACTGAAACTCTGCAGGACCTGATCAGTCAGGATGCACGTTTTCACCAGCGGACCCAGCCATGTGGCTGCTGGTTCTTGGGTGCTCCCTGCTGTGGTCAGCCCTTTAGTTAGGAGCCTGTGGGAGGTCCAGGTGCTCCAGGGAGGAGAGCAGTGGCAGTGGGGGGCATCTGGATGCTAAGGGTCAGTGGCAGTGGGAATTTCAGTATTTCAGAACTACTGTGCCCAGACTTGTGTGTACTGGCTAAATATCAGTGCTGTTTGTAATTTCTCAGTTTTAGAACCAGTATTAATCCATATAAATCAAGCATTTTGTAACTGTTATTCTTTCTTTCTTTTTTTTTTTTGAGATGGAGTTTCGCTCTTGTTACCCAGGCTGGAGTGCAACGGCGTGATCTCGGCTCACCACAACCTCCACCTCCTGGCTTCAGGCAATTCTCCTGCCTCAGCCTCCCAAGTAGCTGGGATTACAGGCATGCGCCACCATGCCCAGCTAATTTTCTGTATTTTTAGTAGAGACGGGGTTTCACCATGTTGACCAGGATGGTCTCGATCTCTTGACCTCATGATCCACCCACGGATTACAGGCATGAGCCACTGCACCAGGCCCAACTGTTATTCTTTTATTCAGCAAATATTTATTGACAATCTGTTCTCCATAAGATAGTGTGATAGGACAATAATGAATAAAGTTCTTTTCCACAAAGGGAGTTTGTGGCTTAATGGGGGGCAGTAGGTCTTGTGCTATAGGAATTCAAAGGACAGGGAAGTCACTTCTGTTGTGGGGTCCTGGGAGGAGGCTCCAGGCTGGAAAGGCTTAGGGTGGAGACCCCGATAGGGACAGCGTAAGGAGTGAACTGGCTGCAAAAGGCCATGCTCAGCATTCAGAGAGCATCCACACACTCTGCTTTTCTCCACGATAGGTGGGGAAGGTTGGGGATGAGAAGGCAGGTAGAGCTCAGCATGTGCAAGGCTTGGAAGCTTGCACCTGAGCTGGTGGGTGGTGAGGAAGCCCTGAAGGGGTGTGAGAAGGAGAGGAGCACTCAATTGTGTTCTGTTGACATCGATCTGCTGCTGGGGTTAGAGACAAATGTGGGGGGAGTGGAAAGCCATCGCAGTCACTAGAGCCATTTTGGGGGAAGAGTGGACGTGGCTGGTGAGAGAACAGGGGCCAAGGGAGAGTCCGGCACCAACCTGGGAGGTGAGCCCCCTGGGTGTGAGCACCCCCACTTTACAGATGACGTGATGGAGACATTCAGATGTTGAACTCTTGTTCAAGATTCCACACTTGATAAGCGGCAGACCAAACCCCCAACTGAAGATGTAGGTCATTTCTTTACTGTTTTATTTGTGTTGTTAACAATGATTAGCCATACAAGAGAAAATTATTGTAAAATCTTCAAACAACGTAGATAAGGAAGAAATCCCTTCCTTGGAGCTTGCCCTTATCAGGTGGCTGGATGAGCGTTCTGGGGCATCCATAACTAACTGCCAGGGACTGAGTTGCTTACGATGACAGAAATGCATGTTGTCCCAGCGCCGGAGGCCGGAAGCCCACATTTGAGGGGTGCAAAGGGCTGGTTCCTAAGGCTCCGGAGGAGGCCTGTTCCCTGCCTCTCAGCTTCTGCTGCTTGCCAGCAATTGTTGTCGTTCACTAGCTTACCGCTGTGTCACTCCAGCCCCACCTCCACCTGCACGCAGCCTTCTCATTTCTTTGCAGAGATGAGGTCTTGCTGTTGCCCAGGCTGGAGTGCAGTGGTGTGATCATGGCTCACTGCAGCCTTGACCTCCTATACTCAAGTGATTCTTTTGCCCCAGCTTCCCCAGTAGCTGAGACTACAAGCACATGCCACCATGCCAGCCTACTTTGTACATTTTGTTTATTTTTGTAGAGATGGACTCTCACTATGTTGCCCAGGGTGGTCTTGAACTCCTGGCCTCAAGCAGTCCTCCTACCTCAATCTTCTGGAGTGCTGGGATTGCAGGCGTGAGCCACCATGTCTGGCCAGTTCTGATTATATCTAAACAGGCATCAATCAGTCCTCAGGGCTCAGCAGCCTCCAAGGGCATGATGGATGAGGAAGGACGTGGTGGCGCCATCCATGCCAGCCCAGAATCTAGGGTGTGTGTGGTCTGAGAGCTTCTGAATGGTCACTAGGTCAAGTCAGCCCCAAGCCCAGCTCCACTGAGCAGCTCTGACTGTGAGGTTGCCTTCCCTCCAACTGGGACTGTCCTCTCCTGAGGCTCAGAGGAAGGAGGTCTCTCCTCACCCCAATGTCATCTGCTGTTCATGCCCAGGCTTCAGTGTGCCTGAGGACACTCGGGATCAAGGGGCATTCTCACATGAAGACCCATCCTGCAGAGTACTGATGGAGGATTAGGGATTCATGCAGGGGCTGTGTCCCCTCTCTGGGAGCGTGGGCCAGCTGAACTGATTTGGGGTGAGCAGGACCCCTCTTGTGCTGGGGGATAACTCGGCTGGTTGGGATTGTCATTGACCATGGTGACAGGATTAGGTTGAGTATCACAAAGGCCCTGAACCCTTAGGTGTGTGGGGAGCTTTGATGAAAGCACATAGTTCATGGCTTTCACCCTCCCCCTGTTTTGGGTGTTCAGGTCCCCTGCAGGGCATTATCCTCATGTCTGGAGCAGCCTGGCCTTGTTCTCATGCCCTGTCCTGTGCAGGGGTCATTGTGGGAAAACTGGGCTAATGCCCATCACAGAATGGGCTCCTTTGGGGCCCAGGTGCAAACTACAGCATCCCAAGGAGGCTGTCACCATTTTGGTGACATCTCCCAGTGTGGCCGGGTGATGTCAGGCTCCTGGTCAGAAGGGTGAACTTCCCTCCAACTCAGGCATTTGCCTTGGACTGAGGAAGGCAGGTGGGGTTGACACAGGGGTGACTTCTAATGAATGGAGGTGCTACATTTATTCCTCAGCATGAGCCTGTCAAGAAGAATGAGGTCATCTTTGGCATCTTGATTTCTTGCCCCAGAGGCAAGAGAGCAGGAAAGGGAACCAGATTGTCACCCAGAACTAAAACAGGCCTTTAAAATAATGTCCAGAATCTTCAATTATGCGTGGTAGAATACACCGTTAAGAACTTTAGGTGAATTATTGTAAATTATATTTAGTAAATATGACTGAGCTGAGTCTGAGGCTGGGATAGGGTGTCTGGGGACGTCCTGATCCTGGTCCTTATTTCTCTAGGCAACTGCAAGCCTTCTGCATTTCTCCAGAGCCCCAATCCCACTCTGATGTGCACACCCACCTGGTGTGGGGGCCCTGAGACACCCTGTGCCCTCTCAGGGCTGTGGCTCTGGCTGCATGCTGGGAGAATGGTGTCCGTTCCCGTCTTCCTCAGGGCGGAGTCACAAGAGAAGCGGGTCTTTCTTTTCTTAAAAATGATCTCTTGAATAACGTCCCTGTACATTTTTGTTGATGGGCCCCTGTCCCATAAGGGTGAAGATGGGGACAGGTGGGGAGGGTGGGGAGGATTGTCTTGCCACAGTCGGATGTGGTGTGTGACGAGAGGGAGAAGAGCCCTCAGGTCCACACGTGGGAGTCGAACCGTGGATGTGTGAACAGTGACTGGTGAATGGCAGAGACCAGCGGGGCCCTCAGGTCTCTGGACCATGGTGGAGTGTGTGGTCTGTGACCGGGAGAGGCACAAGGGATGGCGCTGTGGTCCCTACACAGCTACTCAGTAATGACCAACTACTCCAAGGAGCCAGGATCTCAGGGCTGGGCCCTGGGTTCACTGATGGGGGGACTGGGTAGCCTTGTCCCCTCCAGCCCAGCAGAGTCCCTGAGCAGGGACCTTTGTATGGTCTCAGCAGTTGCATCCTCTCTGGGATCCCCCAGCGGATAAAGCAAACCTTTCCTCTCCTGGGTCTGCAGCGTGAGCCCAGCCCCAGTCCCGGGGCTCTGGGAGGGCTGGGCAGTCCTGGATGGAAACGCATCTGCAGAAGCAGCCCCTCCTCTGGAGAGGCTGGAAGCAAAGGAGGCCTGGGCAATACCGCTCCACCGTGGGGTCAGGGGCTGAGACCACCAGGGCCTGGGCTGCTCTCCTCGTGCTCCTTGCTCACTGCACAGGTCGGGCAGGCCTTGGAAACCAGGTTTCAGTTCCTAGCTTGTGTCAGCTCCTGTGCCTCAGACCCCGTGAGCCTTACACTAGTGGGTGCCCACACTCACCCGTCTCCACCTGCAGGATCCCTCTCCCAGCCTGTGCTGACTCAGCCACTCCCCGCCTGTGCATCCCCAGGGGCATCTCAGGCTCACCTGCACCCTGGGCTGACTCGGCCACTACCCACCTGTATATCCCTGGGGATGTCTCAGGCTCACCTGCACCCTATGCTGATGTGGCTGCTCCCCGCCTATGCATCCCCGGGGGCGTCTCAGGCTCACCTGCACCCTGGGCTGACTTGGCCACTCCCCACCTGTGAATCCCTGGGGGTGTCTCAGGCTCACCTGCACCCTGGGCTGACTCAGCCACTCCCCGCCTGTGCATCCCCGGGGGTGTCTCAGGCTCACCTCCACCCTGTGCGGATGCGGCCGCTCCCCACCTGTGCGTCTCTGGGGCCATCTGCTCACCTGCACCCTGAGCAGTGTCTTCCATGCTGGTGACTATATGACATGCTGGGATACATCCCTGGTTTCTCCTGAGATCCGACCCAGACGCAGGCATGCACCGGGGCTCCGGCTGAGTTTGATTTTCACTGCGCTACTGCTCTTGGCGGTGGAAGGGAAGCTGCTTTAGCTCCTCGCCGTGTTCAGATAAAAAGCGTGTAAGACAAAACCCCTGGCCCTGAAGAGGGAGACCCAGGTATCTCAGATCAACTTCCAACTGACTATCACACTGTAGTTCAATAGAAGACAAGGCTGACTGACTGGCACCTCCTGTTTCACCTTCCTGTAGGTGGCAGGCTGGGTCTTGGGGAAACTGTCCTGAAGGCACTATTTTTACTTAAAACAAGATCAAACCCGAAACCTTTTCACTTGTGAGTCCTAAAACTGAAAACTGGAACTCTTTCATATGTGATACCTGAAACTGTAAACCGAAACCTTTTCACATGTGAGTCCTAAAACTGTGAACCTAAGATTCTTCATAATATCTAGAGTATAAGCCTATATAAAAGCAGAACCCTCCTTTGTCAGATGAGCTGAATTTGGACCGCCGGCTGTAATAAAAACACTTTCCTTTCCCATTCGGTGTTCGGGAGCTCTGTTTCTCATGGCCAATCCTGTTACAGGTCCAGAGACCTTGGCTGTGGGTGTCTTTCCACTGAGAAGCTTTTGTGGAGCCCCTGAGGAGCCACCTGCCTCGGTGAGACATGCCCACGAGCAGGAGAGAGACAAGCAAACAGGTGGTGCCTTATCACAAGGCAGCCTCGGGCATCTCAGAAAAGCACAGATGGACGAGGCAATGCAGCCCAATGCCCAGCCCTCTAGGATCTGGACTAAATTAGTAGGAGTCAGAACTGTTTTCTGTGCCTGGAAATTCCGGTCAGTACAGTACATCCATCCGCACATGAGCTTCAGCTTCTGATTCCACACAGGGAGACTGGTGTGCCCAGTGATGCATCCAGGGCTGACTCATTGGCACTCACCCTGCACACGGACACAATCTCCTATGTCCCAGCCAGACTACATGTGAGGTGGACATGGCCACTAACCACCCTCACTGCTAACAGCCCCTGGACTCGCCCTCCTCCTCTCTCCATGGCCACTGCCTTCCTCAGGCCTCTCACTCTCTCCTAGGGGCTCTCAGGTCTTAACCCAGCTCCACGTGACCCTGTTCCTGCTGTGGGTTCCCTTCTCCAGGGAATCATCTCTAGGGAGGACGATTTCCAGATATCAGAGCAGCACACGGCCCTTCATAGCCTGACTCCTCCTCCCAGTCCCATGGCCGGGCTCTCTGCTCCACATCCTTGGCCAATCTCTTTAATAAGACAGTAAATTCCTTCTGATTTCTTATAAATGCTGTGTTCCTCCAGCCCGAGAGCATATGCAAATAGAGGCTGTTGATGCATTTCTTCTTTATTCTTTTTCTTTTCTCTTTCTTTTTGTCTCCTTTCCAATTAACTAACCTCCCTGGGAGTTGCCTCAGGCCCTACACAAGGTGAGAAGCGGTCTCAGCAGATGGAGGGTGGGCAGCGTCTCTCACTGCAGGGCGCTGTTATGTTTTAGCTCCACAATTAGTTCCCCCAGAACTCCCAGGACAGCACCTCAGTCACACAAACCATTTGCGCAGGCCCCTGAAGTCCCTTGCATGAGCCCTTTTACAATATAAAAGAAGAGAATCTCTCCTGGTCACCTGCTGAGAGACAGCCAGTGATGGCAGGGCATGGTGGGCATGGTTGTGGCGTGGGGAGCAGGAAGGTGGGTCTGTGAGGTCCCCGCTGCCCTGAGCTTCCTGAGACCCAAAGTCCCACAGCTGTGGGTCTTGCACCTGCAGCCCAGACCTGCAGGGAAGACAGTGGATGGCATCTGGCACTCTGCCGGGCCTGGCACTCTGAGGTGGGGGAATTGTTAACATTTGGCTCATCTGCTCTACATTCCTCCTCCCCACCGAAAACATAAACTGCTCCGAGCCAGGTCTCGCAGAGAACCAGCCCAGGTATGGATGTGCATGGAGATCAGCTCTCTGGGTGTGGGGAGGTGCTGGGAGGAACGGAGGTCACTCACACCTGCCTTGGAGGGAATGGATCCCTGAGGCCACAGGGCATGGTCATTTCTCTCTCCCTCTCTCACCCCTACACACCCCTCTCTCCTCTCTGAGCACACACTGTCCTGGACTCTGCAGTTTCCAGCTTCTCTGTCCCCCCAGAAATCAGGTCTCAGCCTGTGCTGACCCAGTGGTCCTTAGAGTTGAGCCTCCAGGAGGCAGAATCTCCACCCACAGGGAACACCAGCAACATCGGGGGTAACTGGGGTCCTGCTGCCAGGACAGCCGGGAAATGCCCAACATCTGCTCTGCTGGGACGAGCCTACTTCGAATCCCAGGGCAGGTCTCGGCCCCAGTCAGCAGCTCAGCCTCCCAGAGCTTCCCTGGGCTCCAGTAAGTGCAGAAGGCTGATGATGACATTGACCCAGGACAGCAGCCTCAGTGCTGATCACACAGTGTTCGAGACACGGGAAAGGAAGCCCTAAATTCCCCTGCGCTGTCAGGGTTGGGGCCGTCCCCAAAACTCCAGCCAGGCTGCACCTCTGCTGTGTTCTTCCACCCCAACCCAGTGTACAAGGCCTGACAGGCCTGAGATTGCCATGCCCTCTTTTCTCCACCTCTCCATGACTCGGCCATGGGCTGCTTTGATGCAAATAGCACAATAGTTCTATGTTGAAATCAATGTTATTGAGGTAGGCTTCATATGAAATCATATGTGTCTATATTAAAATCACAGCTTGTGAGAAATGACTAATATGTAGAAATGGATAAAAAAAAATGTGTGTGTGTGTATGTGTGTGCACGCGTGTGTGTCTGTGTGGAGAGAGACAGAGAGGGAAAATCTCTTAACTACTCCATAATGAACGTACAGACTATCCCACCATCCCTGGCTCCAAGTGCCAGGAATTTGCTTTCCATCACTACAGATGAGATTTCTCTTGTGTAGGATTTCATCTTGGTAGAAACATGTAACATGTCCTCTGTCATACCGACCTTCTAGCCCTCAACACAGCAGCTTTGAAATTCACTCATGTTGTTGTGTGTTTATGTTGTGCAGGGCTGCACTGGATAGATGTATTTTAATCTATTCACCTACCGGCCATCACTTGGATTGTGTCGAGCTTAATCCATTATGAACAATCCTGCAATGTCCCTTCCTCTGGAAACCATTATGTGGACACACAGTTTTGTTTCTCTTGGGCACTTCACTAAGGCTAGAATGAAATACCTTCAGACAGAGTCTATGTGACCTTTGGGAAGAGTGAGCAAGCATTTGCAGAGCAGCTGTGCCCCTAGCAGTGGGTAACAGAGGTGTGCTTGTCCACGTCCCGTCAAGAGATCTTCACGTTCGGCTCCCTCTGCGCCATCGTTGTGTCTGTGTAATGAGACAGCATGATAGCTTAATTTTCCATTTGAGACTCACGATGCTGTATACATGTTATATGCTTAGTGGGCAACTGCACAGATTCTCTGGTCAAGGGGTCGTGCGGCGCCCTTCACACGTCTCCCTGAGCAGTCCCCCGTGGTTTCACCAGTGTTGCTGCTGCTCTTCTTCCTGAGTCCTCCACGCTGGCCTGTGCGGTGCTCACTGGGAACAGGAAAGGCCTGCAGGAGCAAGGGCAGCACCCTATGCCTCTGGGACCGCAGCGGGCACCTTGGCCAGGCTCTGCAGAGTAAGGACAGTGGGAAGGCTCCTCTAGGCCCAGGTACCATAAGCCCACAGCAGCTGATATGCAGCGACTCAAGTCAATGCTATCCCCATCAAGCTACCAATGACTTTCTTCACAGAATTGGAAAAAAACTACCTCAAACTTCATATGGAAATTTAGTATCTTTATTTATTTTATTTTTGTTATATATATTTTTTAAATTATACTCTAAGTTCTGGAGTATGCATGCAGAATGTATAGGTTTGTTACATAGGTACACACATACCATGGTGGTTTGCTGCATCCATCCCCCTGTCATCTACATTAGATATTTCTCCTAATGGTATCCTTCCACAATCTCCCCACCCCCTTCCATCCCTCCCCTAGTCCCCAATCCCTGACAGGTCCCAGTGTATGATGTTCCCCTCCCTCTATGCATGTGTTCTCATTGTTCAGCACCCACTTATGAGTGAGAACATGTGGCGTTTAAGACTTGTTTCCTTTTATCAGAAATCATAGGAAAGGTGGTCATAATATAATATTTTCCTGATGTGTTACAAAATTTAATAAAACTTGTTGCTTCAGTTTTTTTCTGATAGCCACCTAACTTTCACAGCCTCACATAATAACACTAATTGCTAATACTTGTACAGAACTTACTATCTTACCATGTGCCAAACGCTGTTTAAATTATTTCCATGAAATACCTTGTTTACTCCAAATCCAAATCCTTGAGGCAGGCACTATTGTTTTCACTTCCTGACCCCCTTTTTTTTTTGTATAAATGGAGAAAATGAATCTCAGGAAGGGAAAACAGCTTACTTCAGGTAACATTCTTTTAAAGGAGCAATGGCAAGATTGGAAGCCAGGTGGACTGACTCCTGAGCTGCAGTCTTTACTGCTTCTGGAAAAGAAAGAGCAGCCTGTGTGGGGGGCAGATTAGAGTACTGGCCATTACACTCCACTCAAAATTACTCTACTAAGCTTGTGTGCTGGTTTCATACTCACGCCAGTTTTCTTCCATTGGATATATCCCTATTTCTGAGAAGCTCCAAATGAAGGTTTCACTAATGATAGCCCATCTTTTGTTCAGAGGTCTCAAATTTATAACTCTTTTAAACTCTCAATCAGGTGGCCAATAATTGACATAAATGGTCATGGAGTAAATATTTTAGGATTTCCAGGCCATACAATCTCTGTGACAATGACTAAACTCTAAGGTTATAAAGTGAAAGTAGCCACAGAGAATATGCAACCAAAGGGTGTCGACTAGATTGCAACTTGAGTGCCTGAGGATCAAAATTTAAAGAGGCACTCATTTTCAGGATCATTTCAATGCAGGCTGCTGAACGTGAATGCCTCCTTACATTTTGTGCCTCGGGCCTTCACGTGTTTCATCCTAGCTTCTCCTCCAAGTATACAAATGGGTGTAGCTGTGTTCCAATAAAATGTTATTTACAAAAAGAAATGGCTGAGCCCTAGGGTAGCCTTTGGGTTGTGGTTTGCAGATCTCTGTGCTACATACACATGATTTATCATAGTCTCTGAGTGTCTCATTATTACAAAATATATAATCTATACCTAAGTCATTGTAATAGTCTGTCCTCACAATGCTATAAGGAACTACCTGAGACTAGGCAATTTATTTAAAAAAAAAAAAAAGGTTTAATTGATTCACAGTTCCACAGGCTGTCCAGGAAGCATGGCTGTGGTGGCCTCAGGAAACTTATAATCATGGCAGGAGGCAAAGGGGAAGCAGACACATCTTCACATAGCAGGGCAGGAGGCAGAGATGTAAGGGACAAGTGCTACACACTTTTAAACAGCCAGTTCTCCTGATAACTCACTATCAGGAGAACAAGGGAGAAGTCTGCCCCCATGATCCAATTGCCTCACACCAGGTCTCTCCTCCAACACTGAGGATTACAATTCGACATGAATTTGGGTGGGGACACAGATACTAACCATATTAGTCATCTTTATATCCCTTAAGCTTAAAAGAAGAGCATCCTGAGGATGAGAGAAGGTGAATCAGTAAAAATGAAAGAACATATCTGCACAAAGAAATAACTCTATGGCCTTTGAAACTGATCAGCCTTTAATAACTCACCAAAATACAAGTGACTCTGAGTTGAAAAATCTCAGATGTAGAAATAAATTTTGAATGAGAAACAGGCTGTGTTGCTTTCTTATGTCTTATAGACTTGTGGGCTTATTTTTTTTTTTTTGCTTGGAGGATATTGAAGGAAAGGAGATAATTTAGTGTTTTGGCTTCAGAAGAATATAGAAAGAAGACAGAATATGGATTTCAAAGAGAAGTGGAATGAAGAAGAACATGAAAACAATTTGGGGAAAAATAACTAAATACAAAGTCAGGAATCATAATAAGAACTTCAGCCAGCCACAGTTGGTTTGTTCTCTCCAATATTAATGTTGCACACTTAGATAAGTGGTTCAAACTTGAACCTGTTTGGTCTACCACAGGACTGAGACATTGTCCTATGCATTTTGCAGGATTAGAAGCAGTCTTACCAAGAATTTCTGAAACATTTCCTTCCACTAGAGTAAGCTCACACAATGAAATAAAGCACACTGAGGTATTTGATACCTACAAGGTGATCATATCTTTTGTTGGTGCCATCATTGACAGTTATAGGACAGTGGAAATGGGCAACTTCAACAAAGTTTCTCAAAGTGATACCACATGCAAAGAGAAAAAGTAGGATATGAAGGTGCTGGTAGGTGCTATAAAGTATCGGACATGTTATCAGATACATGAGACACCCTCAGAAACCGAGAAATAAGTAGGCAGAGAGATCAGCGGGAGATTTACATTTTATATGAAGATTTAAGAGCAAGAATAAGAGCTAGGAGTTTCATAGACATTATCAATACACTCAGTCAATAGTCAACATTTGAATATGTATCTACTATAAGAATCAAATGATAAACAAAGAAAAAGACAACTCCTCTGAAACCTCATGCAACAAAATATATAAAATGCCAGACAAGTATATTAAACGTTACTTTCAATATAATTTATTAATTTCTATTGTCCACTGAGAAATGACATCAATGTATACTTGAATTTTTTCTTTCTTTTAGTGTCATGATTTTTAATCTCATCAGAGAAATACTCAGAAATGAGATGGTTATAAAAAAAATGTTGGTATCCTATACACGGAGTCCTGCCTAACCTGTGATATCTCAAGACAAAGGGTAAAATTAGGAAAGGTTGCCAGAAAAAGAACTTCAAAAGTCTTCACGGTTTGAATAGCATAGAAATGAAATCCAGCCGGGTGTGATGGCTCAAGCCTGTAATCCCAGCACTTTGGGAGGCCGAGGCGAGTGGATCACGAGGTCAAGAGATCAAGACCATCCTGGTCAACATGGTGAAACCCCGTCTCTACTAAAAATACAAAACATTAGCTGGGCATGGTGGTGCATGCCTATAATCCCAGCTACTCAGGAGGTTGAGGCAGGAGAATTGCCTGAACCCAGGAGGCGGAGGTTGCAGTGAGCCGAGATGGTGCCATTGCACTCCAGTCTGGGTAACAAGAGTGAAACTCCGTCTCAAAAAAAAAAAAAAAAAAAAAAAGAAATGAAATCCAATTTGCTATAGTTATTAAATCAGTTTTTAAAATTATAACATTAGGCATTGTCCATTTTTATTCTGAAATGTACAGCACATTCTGAGGAAAAAGAATCAGAATAAAACAGTTATAGTATAACTAGCATGAATCTTATTTTACTAATCAGCTTTAATAAGAAAACACATATAATTCTTTCTTTTACTACATCTAATCAGTGATGCTCAAAGCCATGATAAACTTGGATGTTGGACTGACTAGATTCTCTTTATCTTGAATTATTAGAAGACAGTAAGATAGGCTTTGCCAATGTCATTGGACAATTGTAAATATTTTAATATATTTGAAATTAAATGTGTAGGACATGAAAACAGTCTTATTTTTGGTGTATATGTTTTAATTTTTCCTAATAACTCCAAGTTAGAGTCCAAATTTCTTTAGTTTTTTTCACCTATAACTTCAACTACAGCAAGTAGGTAATTTCAACTGAACCATGTGAGAAATTCACTTAATTCCCAGAGCTAAGACCAACTGATACATGCTGACTTTGAAGAACATCTTTCATTATACTCTGTCAGAAAAAAAAAAAAAAAAAAAAAGAATCAAGAAGTTACAAAAATACAAATGCAGACAAAACCAAAGAGGAAGAAAGATAAGGTGGATTTTGGTGTCTCCTAAAATTTTGTTTTCATTTTCATTCTCCTTTAGAGCTGGTTTCTTCTCCCTCAGAAAGTACATTTCTTCTTATTCAAACACATTTTTCCTTGTCTATCATTTAGCAGTTGATTGAGTTTCATGTCACTACTGGACTAAGACAGGGCCAAAATTTGTTCATCACCTGCCCAGCATACATTTTACCTTCTTCTTTTTTATTTAGCATTCTTTGTACATAACAAGGAGACTCGACTGGCCCTATGCAGCACAAGATGATCATTTTTCTTACTACATCAAAGAGAATGTCTCAGTTGCATAGCTAAGAGATTTTGGAAAATTTATTGTAAGTTATAGCTCTGTGCTTTCTAACAGGCTTAAAATAACTGGTCATTTTTACAGTTCTTTTTGCCCTTCTCTACTCACTTACTGTTTATAAATGTATACTGCTGGCAAACTCAAATTGAGTCAAATCCCATAGGAACTCAAGTTCAGAATCTTTTATTCTTTTATATCACTTATGTTGTGTGATGAGCATAAGAGAATTGATAACTGTGCCCTTTCCTGGGATGGGAAGTTAGCACAGTACAGTACCATTTTTTTTCTTTTATCACCGTACATATCAGAAATTGCAGCGTAAAGTAGGATATGTACCATATTTACCTAAAAAATCTGACCACTTTTAAAATCTAGTGGTATAGTCAAAACACAGCTGCGAGATTTTTACAAGTGCAAAATACAAACAAATTCTAGATAATTCTGAAAAGATGGTAGTGTGGGAAGCACCAGAAATCTATCTCCTCAGTTAGACAACAACTGCGCTGACAGAATCTGCCTGATGTAACTATTTTGAAATGCTGGAGTCCATTGAAGGCTTTTAAATTTCAAGAGAAAGCTTAGAGGTTAAATTACAGTTAATTTCAGTCAATTTTATCTCTTAGCTAAAATTGACTGAAATTTTTACCTATCCTTCACCCCAGCCATGTAACAGATGGCTGAGCATGCATTCCAGGAGCAGCTTGCACATAGTTTGAGGGAGCCAGAATAGGCAAAAACCACCCTGTCCTCCAAATATCAGGGGTCTTTGCTCTTATGTCTGGTTGCTGCTTGATGATCACAGAGGTGTAGAG
>NW_016108175.1:246908-250747 GCF_001604975.1 Cebus imitator | reverse complement strand
ATGAAATGTGCAATAACTGAAAGAAAAACTTACTAGATGAATTTAAAGGCAGATTTCAGCTGAGAGAAAAAAATCAGTGAAATTAAAGATATGACAAATAAAATTATTAAGACTGAGGGACAAAAATGAAAAAGATTAAAGATAGAAGTAGATAAAACCTAGAAGACCTCTGAGACACCATCATTCAGAACAATGTACACATGTAGGAGCTCTGGAAGAATAGAAAACTAAATAGCAGTGAAGATATTTGAAGAATTAATGGCTGGAAAAAATCAAAATTTGATGAGAAACATGAATATAAACATTCAAAAAGCTCATTGAACTCCAAGTAAGATGAACTCAAGAGACATACTGAGATACACACTCAAACTTCCAACAGACAAAAAGAGGAAATCTTGAAAGTAGTAAGAGAGCAGCCACCTATCACATAGAAGACATCCTCAATAAGATTATTAGAAGATTTCTTATCAGAAGCTTTGGAGACCAGATGTCAGTGGGCCCATATAGTCAAAATATTAAACAAACAAACGAATAGTTAACTAAGAATTCCATATGTATAACAAATTATTCTTTAAAACTGGGAGATAAATTGAGACATTCTCAGATAGATAAAAACTAAGAGAGTTTGTTAACACTAGACCCGCCCTGCAAAAAAAATGCTCATGTTCTCTTGGGGAAATTAAAGGGTACTGGACAGTAACTCAAAGTTGTCTATGAAAGGAACATCTCAGTAAAGCTCCAGTTAAAACTGGTAGCGGAAGTCTGGTTCCAGCTTTTATGGGCTTTGTCATTCTGAACTCCCAGAAAAATTATGCACAAAAAGATGACATACTAGTCTCAAATTAATGAACAGGAGCCAAACACTTTATAGCCTCATCTAGACAAACCTTTCACAGACTACTTCAACCAGATGTGAACTGATAAGAGACAAATGGAGAGGGAATGATTCTGTATCTGTCTTTTGAAGAATAAAGCAGTAGCTTTCTCTGTTTCATTGCTCCAATGCACAATGTTCCATTGTTTCTTAAATTCAGGGACCAAGATGACAAATCTCTAGAAACTGTGACTTTTCCATCCTTCCAAATTCTCAGAAAGTTTCCCTGGAAAGAATGAGGCCAGCTGTAATAAATGTAACACAAGAAATTATGGCTGAGCATGGCAGCTCATGCCTGTGCTCTCTGCACTTTGAGAGGCCAAGGAGGATGGATCACGAGGTTAGAAGTTCAAGACCAGCCTGGCCAACATGGTGAAACCCCCATCTCTGCTAAAAATACAAAAAATTAGCTAGGCGTGGTGACAGGTGCCTGTAATCCCAGCTACTCAGGAGACAGAGGCAGGAGAATCTCTTAAACCCGGGGGATGGAGGTTGAAGTGAGCTGAGATCACACCACTGCACTCCAGCCTGGGTGACAGAGTAAGACACTGTCTCAAAAAAAAAAAAAAAAAAAAAAGGAAATTATTTTAGGCAGTCCTAATGAAGAGCAAATAGATGAGGCTTTTTTATCCCTAAAGCAGACCCTGGGACAAGGGTTTGAATGCAGGTAGTTCCTTTAAGATGTGATTTCATGTAAAAGAGTAGGGAGTAATGTAAGAGAATGAAGGGATCAAATGGAAAATTTCCTGTATGGGCAACTGGGACTCACAGTAAATCCCTGGGAAATTGTGCAGCACTTGCCTCCAAGTTGCCACACCTGAGGACAAAGCAGCTTGGTATTTGTCTGCTCACTCTTTTCCAGTAGCCACTGAGGACTGTTCCCAGGGATGTTTTCTCCCTGTCATGGATGTCTTCTCACCAAGCATGCTCCAAGCAAAGAATGCCTTTCAGTGTAGAGATCAGGTATTTGCAGTAGAAGACTTTTAAAAGGTAAGAGAATACAAATGCAGAGAGGATAAGTTTGATACATCAACTGTGTCTGCCACAGCTAGGTGGCTCCATTTCAGCAGCATTAGTCAAAAGTCTGGAGAATTGAGGAGAATAGAAAAATACAGAGACTGACTCTAAGGAACATGATGGACTCATCCATCTATAGTCACTTTGGGTAGGAAATTATTTTCTTTGCCATCTCATTATTTTCTTTACTCCTCTGTTAAATTAGGATATTAATATTTCCTGTCCCATAGGTATATGTGACATGACACGAGTTAATATGTGTGAAGCACTTAGAACAATGTTTGGCTCACAATAACTGCTCAATAAATGGCTCAACTCTGCCTCATCTGCAGGGTTGAGAATATATTGGAAGTCTTATTCCCATCCATGACACAGAGATTGAACTCCCTCTTAATTATTTTAATGTCTTAATCCTGGTTGTATAAGAATATAGGAGACTCTTGCCTCAGTAAGGTGGATATTGCAAGCCCTTGGATGAACCTTACCTCCTGGACACTTCCTTTCTTATTATAGTTTCTTCTACTGAATCTATAGGGCTAGCTTCTGCCTTAGTGCCCTGCCCTGTATTCACACCCTCACCAAGGCTGGAGCCTTGCCCCTTCCTTGCCAGTGGGCCTTATTGTCAGTACCCTGAGCTCTACCAGCCTCTCCACTGGGGATGGACATTGGATCCTCAAGACGTTCTGGGGTTTTCATCCAAGGAGGTAGAACCCATTGCCTTCTAGTATCATGTACTGCTAGATATCTCATCTGTTCATGTCACTTTACCATAGGCCCTTTACATGGAACCCTAAAAGTACGGAACAACAGATGAACTGGATTTAGTAATAGGATCCACAAAAGCTCCTCCACTTAAGCCCCAAACCAAATGCACACAAGCAATATGGAAGAGTGACAAGCAACGACCTAAGGCTTGGCAAAGACAGGGTTAGACAGCATGGCAAGCCCATAAGAAAACTGGTCAACATAGCCCAGTCTTTATTCCACATAACCGTACTCTATCAACTCACACAGAGCCAGGAGAAGCAGCCTAGAAAGCTGAGGCTGTCCAAACCTCTCTGGAAACCAAAACTGGGCCTCGGGAAATTGCATTTAACTAAGCTTTGCAGCGCTGAGACCCCAAGACATCAAAGATCCTGAGGCCCTGGTGACAAAGACAGGGTACACCTTCCTGAGCCACTCCAAAGAGGCTGAGAGAGGGAGGCCCAGCATAAGCACCTCAGCATCTTCTTCCTTGTTCTTTGATCTCAACTGTTAAAGCCTCCAACTAAATGAAGGCCACTAGGTTCTCTCTGTATCTGATGCCTCTGGTTCTGCAAGCTCTTTTGCAGCACTGGACTCTGCGTCTAGCCTCTCCTGAGTCACCCCTGACAAGGCTCAGCTTTTCACCTGGCATTCTGGTCACTTCTGCTTTTCCTTCTAGGTAGTTCCCAGCCCTGAACATGTCTGGAGTTGAACTTCTCTGGGATTAGTCCTCTCCTTAGGGAATGGTGGCCACTGATAATGGCTCTGCCTAGAACAGGAGTGGCAGAAAGGTGGGGAGGTGAGCCTGAGGATGAAGGGAAAATACTGCTTTCACCTTAGTGACCCTTCTTCTGCTCAGATTTAGAATAAGTGTTCACTAATAGAGGTCTTTTTGAAAATGCATTTGCATGTGCTGGAACATGCTAGTGGACTGAAACTGGCTGGAAATGTGACTGCTTAGCAAACGTAAAGAGTGATGGATTCTCTCAGGTGCACATGACTAACAAGAGGTAGTGTCCAACTTAAAGATCTGGTTGAATGAAGAGTATGCTTCATTGCCTTTTTTTTTTAACTTTAAAAAATTTCACAAATAGGCCGGGCGCGGTGGCTCAAGCCTGTAATCCCAGCACTTTGGGAGGCCGAGGCGGGTGGATCACGAGGTCAAGAGATCGAGACCATCCTGGTCAACATGGTGAAACCCCGT
>NW_016108175.1:239626-246567 GCF_001604975.1 Cebus imitator | reverse complement strand
AAAAAAAAAAAAAAAAAAGCAGAAGAATTCTAGCAATGTCCTCATTACACTTCATTGCTTCAAAGCATCTATTTTCTTTCACTCAACTCAACTGCCATTTCTGTTAGGAAGTGACTTGACAGATACACATGAGCAGTGGAACCTCATGCCTAGCCCTGGGGTCTGCAAGCCAGTACAGACAAGCAGCATAAATCTCAAAGGGACTTTGTAGTCCAGCGAAAAGTAGGAGGTAGAGTGATTACGCATCTGTAATTGGCTCTTATCCAACAGGATCAGAGGTCTCAATAGGCTTGTCCTATTCCAGTTTGCTTTACCTTGAAACAAAAATTAACTTGAGGATTCAGGGACTGAAATCATTTGTGGGAATTCACTGTATGAGGGAATGTACGTAGGAATACATAGGAGCAGAACTATGAAGAAAATAATCCCACTGCTTTTTCATAGGTTGGCTTTTATCTGATAATGGAAGTTAATGACAGCTTTTTTGCAATGGAAAATTTAATGCCCATTTTACCTGGGGATGATTTATTCATTCAGTATTTATTTACTTAGCACCTATTTTCAAAGAACTAGATATTCAAGTATAAACAAAAACAATAATTACTGCTGGTATGTCAGGACCTTCTACCTTTAGGCCAATAAAATTGTAATCAAACAAGCACACGAAGAGAAATGTGATAAGTGCTGTGAGCAATATAATAGGTACACTGTATTGTGAGAGCATCTAACAACGATTTTCACCTTAATTGGGGAATTCTTGGTAAAGAAAGTGACATTTAAGTTAATGGAGGAAAAGAGAACACCAGGTAGAGGGACCAGCACGTAGCAAAAGAAAACAACGCACATTCAAGAAAGTGAAAACAGGCTTGTGTCGGCATCAGACAAGTAGGCGTGTGGTGCAAATTGAGGACTGAGAAGTCAGTGGGGAGCACACCTCCAAGTTCCTTTGGATCATGTTTACATCTTTCTTCTTATAGCAAAAATGATAAAAAGACATTGAGTGTTGGAAATATGCAAGAGTGTGTAACAGGAGGTGCTACAGATGAGGAGAGTGTTAAGAAATGATCATTGTGGCCACACAAATATTGGCTTAATTTTGGGGAGGAGGGTGTTAGGAGATTATTACCATAATCCATAGAAAAGATAATTTTTATTTGGACTAAGGTAAAGAAGGGCAAAATTTACACAATTAGATAGCTCTGAAAACTAGTGAACTTGACAGGCTACAAATGGTTGAGACACAAAAACACGATTTCTAGGTTTCTGGATTGTGAAAAGGATTTTACATCAGTACTATTCAATTGTTAGAGGAGACTCTGGGATAGGACAATATTAGGATGCTTGGCTGTGGCAAGACATAAATGAAACGAGAAGACAAAAATAGACCTAGAATAAACCTAATACTAACAAATTAATACCATCTAGCACTTCCCAAAGTTTGTTAACGTATATCCCATATGAAATGCTTTATTACCAATATCCTTTATTAAAACACAAAGCTAAGAAAAGTTACTAAGTTTAAAAACTAGAAGGTTCTTAGAATTTCATTTTTATTGACAAAAATCACATATATTTGTGGGATAAAATGGGATGTTTTGATATATGGTAGTGATGTGGTATCATTAAATCAGCCTAATGAAATATATCGGCTCCCATGGCTTTTTTTTAACGATAAAAACACTTAAAACCTACTTCTTTAGCAATTTGGAAATCTATAATGCTTTGTTGTTTATTATAGTCACCAATCTGTGCAATAGTTCACTAAAGCTTACTCTTTCCAACTGACCAAATCTGTGTATCATTTGATCAACATCTTTTCTTTCCCCATGACGCAGAAAGATAAATACATATGATTTTACCAGATATTCTGAGAAGAAACCAATGTAATATCTTAGAACATTTGAGCTTTTAAATACTCTATTTAACATTCAATTTCTTTCTTTCCATGTTACCAGATGATAAGATTTGGCTGTGTCCCCACCCAAATCCCATCTTGAACGGTAGCTCCCATAATTCCCACGTGTTTGGGAGGGACCCAGTAGGAGATAAGTAGATCATGGGGTGGTTTCCTCCATACTGTTCTTATTATAGTACATAAGTCTCACGAGAGCTGATTGTTTTATAAGGGGTTTCCTCTTTCGCTGGACTTTCAGCCGCCTTTGCTCCTCCTTCAATTTCCACCATGATTGTAAGGCCTCTTCAGCCACATGGAACTGTGTCAATTAAACCTCTTTCCTTTACAAACTACCCAGTCTTGGCTATGTTATTAGCAGCATGAGAACAGACGAATACAGCATTCCAAGTCAAGGAAGGCATCGTAATACTGAGATTGTTTTCTAGCCGGTTCTCTCCTATTCACTCATGCCTCTCTCAAACCCTTTATCTTCTATACTACAAGATATCCTTTGAAAACTCAAATTTCTCACCTCATTAAAATCCTTTAAGGACTACACCGTTCTCTAGATAATGACAAAAATTTATTACTGGACAACTTTCCCTGTAGTCCTGAAGTAAATAGTAATTGTTTTTTCTTTAATTTAAAAATGCAGTTATAAATATATACTTGCAACCTATCTTTTATTTTATTTTTATTTTTATTTATTTTGTTTTGACTGTGGCATCATTCTGCTAACTTTATTCTTTATACACAGTTTGGGTAAAGTAAGAACCAAACACTGCTTCCATTCCCCCCATCCTCACTCCACTTTGGGGGCTTTAAAAAGTAGCTAATATTTGATACTGGTAAGGATTCCCAAGACTGCAGAATTTAGTTGTAGAGCATAACTGTGCATTTGATCTCAAAGAAAGGAAGAGACCCTCTAATAGGTGGTGACCTTAGAAGAATGAGGAGGGGTCAGCAGGTCTGTTATCCCAGTTCAGCCTCCCAACAGCCTGGGAGTTTTCCCCACCTATAACGTAAAGCAGCCTATAAATTACATATAGCCACAATGCACTTAAATTGCATCAATCAATCACCATGGAAAATGGGAACTGAATACATCAGGTCTTCATTGAAAGAACTTGAGTGGTCACCTGTGATTAGCTCTTCTCCTAAACTAAGGCTGCTGTGACCCTGAAGCTGGCTTTTAAAAATGTACTCAACATACCTCTTAGAAAAGTTAGGCTGAAATATCGTTTAAATGACTGATGCAAACAATTTCACAAATACACATACAACTGTTTGAATAATGTCACTAAGTAACATGGTATATAAATATGTATTCAGAGTGACATTCACATATTGGCCATAATAGCAAGCATACCATTAACAAAGAAACTTCACCTGTTCACGTCAGAATCTCAAGGCAAGGAGGCATACCTAGGCAAGAGGACCAAGTCACCTCCCAACCTCTAACCTGTGAGGCCACAACCTCCACGGAAGCAGGAATCACTCCAGCAGCCCTTCCCCATCACTGGTGCCCAGCACTGCAGCTGCATCAAGATCAGTGGAGGGCTCATCAAAACAGACAGCTGAGCCCCAACCAAGTTTCTGATTCAGAAATCCTGGGGTAGGGCTCAAGAATATTTCTAGCAGATTCCTAAGGTGATGCTGCTGGTCTCAGGGAGACACTTTGAGAATCACTGGTCTGTTTGTTCGGAGCTGTCTCAGTAAAGATATCCACTCTGTCCTCCTGAGGCCTCTCCCTGCCTATGGAGGAGGAAAACCTGTCCTAACCCCTCTGCCCTGGCTTATCTGAACTTTGCAAATGAGCTTGAATGATTATAAATTGGTTGCCCCAATTTACCTACTGTTTTGTAGCGGGCAGAGTAAAAAAAAAAAAAAAAAAAATGGTGTAGTACTCACTCTGGATCCAAAAACTTGCATGAAGAAAAGTAAATCGCAGTGCGCAGCCTGGTGCCATCCATAATCTCCGTTCTTACATTTTTAATACTGTCTCAGAAACCCTGGAGGTTCAAACTGGGAATTCACTTTTCAGTCAACTGACAACCCATTCAGGATCTTCCTGAATCCCTGGTGCCTTCCACAACAAAGAACACAAAGCCCCCTGCCGAGGAGGTCTTAGGTCCCGCAGCAGCCGCCCCTCCTGTAGAGTTCTACTGGGGAGGGGAAGGCCCAGCAGACTGCGCCTTCCAGCTGAGGCTCTGCAGAGCTCAGTGTGCTCATCCCAATGTAGTGTACAGGGCTTTGCCACCTTCGGGAGTCAGAGCTCCATTGTGGTGGCCTACAATGCCCAAAATGTCAATCCTTCAGCAGGCGTGACAAATTTTAATCACTGACCAGCGAATGGGGAAGCAGCGTGGTATCGTGCAAAGAACTCTGTGTCGGGAGCTAGGATTTTCATTCTAGTTCTTGTCCTGCCCCTACCTGGCTGTGTCATAATCTCGGTTCCTGGGCTCCAATCTACCTATCTGTGAAAGGGAGGAGAGTGGTACTAGTGATCTCCAGGGTCCTTCCCAATTCTGACAGACAATCTTGAATTATATAAAAATGCTATAAAATCCGTGGCATAAAATCCAACTCCCAGACAGGAAGTCAAGGGGACTGGGCCTGAGGCACTTGAACCTTGGGCTCTGGCCTGCGGGCCAGGGATGAGGGGCCTACTCTTTACCCTCTGCTTTCCCACCCCGAGGCAGGGGCTGACCCCCACTGCCAGGACCTCTTCCTCCATACCCAACCCTCAAGTCCCACCCACTGGCCTCCCCACCCCGACTTTAGGACCGAGGGGACTGTCCCTGCAGAAGCCTGGCTTTGTGAAGAGCAGACATCAGGGCCCAGATTCTCCCAGGGGGTAACATCAGCACAGCTAGTCCCGGCCTCTGCCCTCGCTACTCCTTCCTCCTTCAGGTCCTCCCTTCACCACCTCACAGCTTATCTCTGATACAAGCATAATAAATAAGACAAGACGTTTGCACATAAGGGTGACTGGATCAGCTCTGTCCCCGCCCCTCCCCCTTTCATATAAAAGCATTAAATACAGTTTCAAAATAAAATACAAAGAGCAAAAAAGGGCCTGATCTCGGGGCCACCGGTTCTCCACAGGAGAATGAATCTACACATCCCTCTCGGACCTGCCTGGGAGATCGCGGGGCCCCTTCCCTGCCCCATAGGGCCTGGCGCTGCTGCGGGGAAAAGAAGCCGAGGCCCGGCCCCAGGCCTTACGGGCTGAGAACGGGCGCCGCATCCACAGCGTACAAAAGGGGATCGGGACGGGGCGGAAAGAGAAGGCTGACTCCCAGGACCTCCTGTGCCCCGGGCTCCCACGGACCTGGTGGCGCCCGACTCTGAGTTTAGGGATAAACGGGGCCCTCGGGGCAAGAGGAGCAAAGGAAAAAAGTGCTAATCCCTTTACAAGATCTGTCTGGGCGGGCGCGGCGGCGACCCTGGAGGAAGGTGGGGCCGCTCGGTTCCTACTGAGCCTTCCGGGGAGGTTGGCGCAGCTGGTCCGGCCCAGGCGCATCGCCCCGCCCTCGGTCCAACAGACCCTCCCAGCCTAGGAAGGCTCCCGAGCCCCGCGGCCCTGCCTCCGGCTGGAAGCCCCAATCTGCAGCCAGGGCCTCCGTGAGGCCGAGAATCCCAATTAGGGAAGGGCAGCCAGCAGCCCCCGAGCCGGGAGCCGTGCCTGCCGGCGGGCAAGCCTACAAAAAACTGGGCCCCCGGCCAGGACCAGGGCCAGAGCCGGAACATCCTTCCTGCCCTCCGCGAGGCCCCCCTCTGGCCCTAATACTGACTGATGGCGCCCCCAGTCCCTGCCTGCGGAGCATTCCCTCGCGGGGTGCGGCCGGAGCGCTGGGCGCTAACACTTGGAGGCCGCTTTGGATTCGCGGAAAACGTGGGCCCTGCACGGGGAAGGCAGGGCTCCGGCCGTGGGGAAAGTGCGCTTCCCGAAGCGCACGGACTGGCTCGGGAACCCGAGTGGCACCGCGCGGACGCCAGCGTCCCCACTAGATGCCCCTACTCCTCCCGGCCCGGCCAGCCGGGGGCGCGTCCGCGGGGAGCGCTGGCACCCGGCGCGAGGGTCTCCCAGAAGGGGGGCCCTGCCGGCCAGGCCAGCCAGGGCAGGGCGGAGCGGGGCCGACCCGACCCGGGGACCCACGAGGCCGCTACGCCCGACACACGGCGTCGGACTTGAGGTCCGCGGCGCCGGGGCGGGCGGCCAGAAGCCCTCATGGCCGCAGCAGCGCCCTCCTCGGAGGCTGCGGCCGTGCCAGGGGTGGCGGGGCCCCAGGGAGAGTCGGGGCCGCGGGGCCCCAGGGAGAGTCGGGGCGGGGCAGCCCCAGGGCCAGCAGGTGGGCGGACTTCTCGCTCCGCTGCCGGGATGAGGGCCTGGAGGGACCCGCCGAGGCTCGTGGAGCCCGAGTGGCGCCTGCACCCTATCTTTAAGTACTTGCAGATTTGCGTACATCAAACAGCTCTGTTCACATCAGCATTCTTATCTCTTTTGCTTCTTATCCTAATTACATCGACACATTGAATTTCTCAGGTGTTCCTTCTTACATAATCCTTTTTTCTTCAGAATGCTTGGGAATGCCTTGTGAGTCCTCTGTTCCCTTGTATCTGCCTCTGATGTCTCATACTTGTGGCATTAACAGCATTTGAATATTAAGTCAATATAAAATGTTTAAAGAAATGGAAACAAAAATGCGCTTTTTTTTGATGAGTCATACATCCTCTCCATATACAGTAAAAATCTGTCCCTAGACTAAATCAGATGCATCTGGTATGAATTCCCATTGTTCTCAGTCTGGAACTTATATTTAAATAATGAATCATACAAATCATCATACTTAAGTAATACATTACATAAATCATTTCCTATTGAGTTTTTTAATGGCAGAATACAAACTCTTTGAGATCAGAGCTAGATTTGTCTTTTTAAATATTCATCTTCTTTATTGGAATATAAACTTCTTGAGCAAAGGGATTATCATAGATTCTTCACTACAGTCTCTTAAAGAGCCTTATACTGTTCTTGGCAGAT
>NW_016108175.1:237336-239225 GCF_001604975.1 Cebus imitator | reverse complement strand
GAAGTCTCTCAGTGACTATTTGCTGAGAGAAAGAATAAAAATAGACTCTTAGATACTCTTTATTTTGGTGTCTCCAATTAGGAAATGTGAGTTTCATTTTGAGTCAGGAAAAGCTGGTGATCTTATTTTTCACTTAGTTGAAAAGGATGGGATCATTTAATAGGCAGCTTCCAGAGTGCGACACATCGTGGTCATACTCTAGCTTCTCCGGTGTGACATGCAAGAGAAAGCTCAACAGAGCCTATGTTGTGGTCCAATAAAATGGTGCTGAGTAGCTCTTCAGGTCAACAGTACTTGAAAAATGCAATAATCATCACACAAGGGAAACTAATACTCCAAGTAGACATCATTATAAGGCATTATTAAATGAATAATACAGAAGACATAAATAAATGAAGATCTAGAAGGCTCTTCTAAAGGGCAATACATTGAAGAGCAATAAGAACACATGGGCACAGAGAGGGGAACATCACACTCTGGGGTACGTTGGGGGAGCAGGGGAGGAACCGTGGAGGTGGGGAGGTTGGGGAGGGATAACAGTGGGATAAATGCCTGGTGTAGATGACTGGGATGGAGACAGCAAACCACCATGGCATGTGTGTGTGATACTGTGCCAGAATTGCTAGCCTTTGCTTTAGTTATTTAGTAATAACTAAAATAAGCAGCCCAGGATAACTAAGATCTGTGTGTAAACAAATGCTTATCTTGACTTCTGTAAACCACTGAAGTAACAAACAGAATGACAAAAGTCCCCTGGCCCTTGGAATGTCCGGAGACTCCCGCCCTCGTCTCCACCCAGGAGGTGAATTACAGAATCCCCTGGACCTTGGAATGTCTGGAGACCCCCGCCCTCGTCTCCGTCCAGGAGGTGAATCACAGAATCCCCTAGACCTTGGAATGTCCAAAACCTTTTCATCCCCATCCCCGCTCCTCTCCCCCACTCCCAAGGTGGTTTTTCGGGTATAAAAAGTCTTGGCACCCTCCTTTTGACGCCACAGGTTGGAGAGACGTGAGTCCTCTGTGGTCACCGGCATAATAAATGACCTTGCAATCTGGCATACTTTTGTCTTGGTGCTAACTTTCTACGCTCGGTCCAATACAACATGTGTTATGCAACAATTCTGCAAGATCTGCACATGTACCCCAGAACTTCAAGTACAATAAAAAAAAATCAGAGAGTGACAAGTAACTATTAATGTCCGCCACCATCTTCATAGTCTTAGAGTTTATATTTAATTCATTTCAGTTGGCATCAATTGATAACTTACTTTCTGTAAACTTGTTTGTACAGTATGTGTTTGAGTTCATAAAGTAATTTTTCAACTAGGGTTGGGTTCAACTGAAATACTAACATCTCCTGATGGGAGCTCCAGGCAGGTAATAACACATGAAAGTGGGACTTATATCTCTTGAAGATGAATTATCAAATACTTAAAAGGGTTTACAATTAGGGACTAGAAAACCCAATTTTAAAACAATTTTAACTATATTTAACCAATCATCCTGATCAGCTATTTCAACATCATGGCATCTAATACTTCCTATACTGAATTCTAGTTACTTTTTTTTCCCCTAAATACAACTATATTCTCAAAATCATCTACAATTCAGATCTACATTTACTTAAGTAGCCTAGGAGAATAAGTTCAGACATAAGGTAGCCAAATTAAATATTTGAGGTTAAAAGAAGTGAGTTTATAAATTGCATGCTGCTGGGCGTGGTGGCTCAACCCTGTAATCCCAGCACTTTGGGAGGCCGAGGTGGGTGGATCACGAGGTCAAGAAATCAAGACCATCCTGGTCAACATGGTGAAACCCCGTCTCTACTAAAAATACAAAACATTAGCTGGGCATGGTGGCGCGTGCCTGTAGTCCCAGCTACTCAGGAG
>NW_016108175.1:233895-235201 GCF_001604975.1 Cebus imitator | reverse complement strand
TGGCGCGTGCCTGTAGTCCCAGCTACTCAGGAGGCTGAGGCAGGAGAATTGCCTGAACCCAGGAGGCGGAGGTTGCAGTGAGCCGAGATCACGTCATTGCACTCCAGCCTGGGTAACAAGAGCGAAACTCCGTCTCAAAAAAAAAACAACAACAACAACAACAAAAAAAAAAGTTACATGCACATACGCATACACTGTGACAGATTAAATTGTCCTTTTTTAGTTTCTTCGAATTATATTCCTTTAAAAACATGCACTTCAAAAAGATAGAAAATATTTTATTTGAAATGTAAGAAATTTCAGCTGCTTTGATAAAAAGCTGTATTTTATGAAAGACGTGATTATTGAAGATGTGAATATGTTTTAACCTTCCGGGGATGAAATGAACAGTAAAAAATAAAATATGTGCAATAAAACAGCATTGTAATTCTTACCTTTGATAAAACTAAAACCTTTGGGACCTTTTTTTTATAGCATGAATGTTTATATTCACTTCAACCAGTTTTTCCTTCTCTAGGTATTGTAGTAAACATTCATTTTGATGGCTTCAAATTTACTTCTAAATATACATGGCATTAGAATATATATTTCCACCCTCAAGTATTTTCTCACCATTACCTCCAAATGCCAGGGAATGATTATCACTTGGATGTTCTTTCTGCCATCTCAAATGCAGCATATCTTAATCACCATTGTCTTCCCACTTTGAGTTTTTATTCCTATTGAACCCAATAGTTGCTTAAGTCACAATCCTAATTGTGTATGCCTTCTCTTTCACTAAATTTACCCCATGCCTAAAATATCTGAAGGGTTAGATCTTCTCTGTGTTAAACACTCTTTGAAGCAAAGCAAGTTACAAATAAGTAAACAAGCAAGTACATTTATTAAGTAAATAAAAATCCACCTGGCGTGGTGGCTCATACCTGTAATCCCAGCACTTGGGGATGCCAAGGTCAGGAGTTTGAGACCAGCCTGGCCAAATCCCGTCTCTACTGAAAGCCCAAAATTAGTTGAGCGTGGCGGCACGTGTCTCTAATCCCAGCTACTCAGGAGGCTAAGCATGAGAAGCACTTGAACCTGGGAGGTAGAGGTTTCAGTGACCAAGATGGCTCCATTGCACTTCAGCCTGGGCAAAAAGTGAAACTCTGTCTCAAAAAACAAAAACACTAAAACTATTATAAATAAATAAATAAAACCCTTGATTATATTTTAGTAAACAAGAATATAAACTTTAAAAAATATTTTCCTGATCAATCCTTCATAGTAACCTGTATTCATGGCTTTTATTCTTTTTTTTTTTTTTTTT
>NW_016108175.1:218384-233555 GCF_001604975.1 Cebus imitator | reverse complement strand
CCACCCGCCTCGGCCTCCCACAGTGCTGGGATGACAGGCGTGAGCCACCGCGCCCGGTCCATGACTTTTATTCTTATCACACTTATTTCATTCTAACTCAGCGGACCACGCCCAAACCACTCAAGTAAAATTTCATCTTCTTTCTCAAACATCACTGATACGTTTATCTTACCACAATACAAAGTAATCAAAAAAACAAACAAAACAATAAACAAGTAAAATAGAAAACAAACAAACAAAAATAAAATGACTAAAACAAGAAAAGAAACAGCAGCAACCCTTTATTCAGTTTTGCTTTTGGTGGTTTCAGTTACCCACAATCAAGTTATAAATTGTACTCTGTTCTGAGAAGGCTGATGAAATCGCGTGCCTTCCTGCTCTGTCCTGCCTGAGACATGAATCTTCCCTTTCTCCAGCATCTCCATGCTGTCTACCTACCTGCAGGATGGTCACACAGTACCTGTCTTGGTTATCAGATCAACTGTTTCGGCGTCACAGTGCTAGGGTTCAAGCAACCTTATTTTACTTAATATGGCTCCAAAGCACAAGAGTACTGATGCTGGATATTGTTATAATTGTTCTATTTTATTGTCAGTTATTGTTGTTAACCTCTTACTATGCCTAATTTGTAAATTAAACTTTATCATACAAATATATGTATTGAAAAAACCTTAGTGTATATATGGTTTAGTATATCTGGAGTTTTAGGCATCTACTGGGGGTGTCTTAGGAAAATAACCTCCAGGAATGAGAAGGGACAACTGTATGCTAAATTCATGCCTCAAAACATATGCAGTGACAGAGAATATCCAACTTGGTGGCCTACCTTCTTTTTTTCTGCTGAAGCTTTTCACTGATTCAAACTTTTCCATCTGTCCTTCATGCTTGCATTCTTCATATTTACTATAAAATATTTATCATTTAAATTGTCATTTAATCCCCTCCCTTGCTTTTCTATAGTTCAGAAATTGTATCTATACTTGGAATCATGAACCATGTTATCTCCTGCCTAAATTTTTCTATTAATCATGAGAATCGAGTGATCTACACTGTTATTGAGTTAGAAGTTTTCATATTAAAGTATATTTATGTTATATTTCCAGGTGAATGTATGTTAGGTATTTATATAAATTGTAAACCTTTGAGGTCAAAAGCTGGGACATAAAACAATTAAAGGATATTTATGTAGGACTGAGTGCCCCACAGGGTCGTGGGGTGAACCTTATGCTGTGCTGAGGCTCAGGATCCGAGAAACAAAGAGACAGGACACAGAAGTACAAAGAAAATGCAGCTGGGCTCGGGGGGCCACGTCACCTATAAGTGGAGTCAGGCGAGGCCCCGAATGTCCAGAAGCATGAGTATTTATTGTGTATACGTTAGGGGGAAGGACAGTGAGTGAAATCATCTTTAAGGATAGTGATACTGTCGTGAGCAATAAAACATGAGGTCCACCCCCATTAGGTCACCTAAGCCAGGAGGTGGACAGTACACAGCAAGGGGCCCATTCCCATGAAGGCAAGGGCCATATGCAGTAAGGGGTCCAGCCCCATTTGGTCACCGAGGCTTGAAGGTGGGCCATGCGCAGTGAAGAGGGTGCAGTGTGCAATACTACTATCTATGGGCAAACTACTTCTAAGAAGATTTATAGGAGGATGCTTTAAGTCACATAGCAGTGACAGAGCTGTCAAGGTTACTGCCACCTTCTGGCAGCTTCCAATGAGTTCTGTGGGAAGATGCTTTTCGAGCAGCACAGTAATAAGAGCTGATAAAGTTCACAGTCACCAAGGTGGATTGCCGGTCTGAGGGCAGCCTTCCACAAGAATTGGAGCAGGGTCCTACAACTCCTGTATCAGGAGGAGTGGCTCTCACCCCAAGCCTGCCATACAGCGGGTATCTTTACGATACTGAACGCTGCCGCCTGGGCCATGGATTCTTGTCCTGGTATAACTGTTTTCCCTTAAATCATGCTCTGCACTGTGTCCACTCTAGGCATTCCTCCGATTATGAACTAAGATATAATTATAGGTATATATGTAGGGAATATTCTTTAGGCACTCATACTATCAACTATTATATGATTATATATAGAGGATTATATAAAGGGAGTCTTCAAGCCCTATTTCTATAAACTAATATATGATTATGTAAAGGATTATATAAAAGGAAATAGCTGAGTAGTAACACTATAAAGTGAGATATTCCTCAAGCCCTAACTGTGCCAGGGTTCTGCTTAGCTCTCATTCCCTGGTGCCTATAAGGGGGGTTACCCACACTTCTTGGATTTGGAGAATCTTAAAAGTCAGAAACTCTTCTCCCAACCCCTCTGCCCCAATCTCCACTGCACAGCATCTCAGCAGGCAGCGGCTTTTCACCTGCTCCCCTGGGGCAGATCTGCTGGGGGCAGAGCAGCAAGTGAGTCAGTGAGAGCAGGCCTTGGGAGCCAGGGGGATGATACCCTGGGAGACCTGTCAGCAGAAAGCTGGGTTCTGGGGCAGGAAGGTTTTCTGGGCAGAGGTACAGCTTGGCCCTTACTTGCTGCCTGCCTCCAGCTTAGGCACCCAGCTTTCCCTGGGGCCCCACTCCTCCGAGGTTCTCAGAGACCTGCCCACTGTGCCACTTGAAGGGACTGCCCCCTGGAGTGATGGGGGCTGGGGCTCCTGTGGGCAGCTCGCTGGCCCTCTCTGATGTATCTGTTGACTCTTCTGCAAAAACCAGGCAGAGAGGGGAAGAGCAGGCTGGCCAGCTGTGCCCTTCTGTGTCCCCATGTGTCCCTTTATCTCTGTGCCCAGAGACGGGGCTGGGCTAATTCCCACTGCCTCAGGGCGGTCCCTTCCCCATCACCAGCCCCAGCGCCAGGTTCCTACCACGCTGATCTGTGGTCTAGCAACCTGGCACCTGCCTACCCACAGCCCCTTCCCCTCCCATAAAATCTAGTCCCATGGAGAATGTGGTGCCCACAGCAGGTAACAGAGGGGCATGAAGGTACTTTGAAGAGGATCCTGGCCTGGCCGGGGGTGGGGAGACTGGGGAGGGGGCACACACTGTCCTCCCAGGCCCAGGCCCAGCCCGGGATCCCACCTGCCCTCTGGCTGTGAGCCTTGAACTCATTGACAATTTTCTCCTTAGCCCTCCCCTGGAAGGTGTATTGCCCCTTCTCCAGGTGGGGGGCATTAAGGGTCAGAGAGGTTGCCCTGCAGCCTACCAGGGCCACCGCTCACATTCTACTTTCCCGCATATGGCATCCCCGGACAAAAGACGAGTGGGACCCTGGAGCCTGCATGTGGCAGCTGAGGCTGCTTGGCTGGATGTATGCTGGGGACAGAAGAGACACCACTGAAAATCACTTCATAGGGACTGAGACCAAGAAACAGTATCAGAGGCTGAACCCCTTGGTGATAAGCGTCTGTCCCAGGACTTGGAAGCGATGGAGGAAGCGTGACCAGGGCGGCTGCCTGTGCGTGTGTGCCCTGCTGCACCCAACTCCACGTGCTCGTCTGACACCAACAGCCCCATCCTCAGAGGAGGAGCCCGAGGCTCTAAGAGAAAGTAACTGGCCCAAAGCCACATGCCCTGGTGACACAGGCCATCCTAGTTCCCGACTGCTCATCTCCAATCTCTAGGCCACACTGAGCAGGTGGAAGAAGGTCCCAGTGGCAGCTTTGCACAGAGGGCAGCTTGCCAGAGGTCACACAGGAAAGCACGTCACTCAGCAAGCTACCATGAGTCCCGGCTCCGCTGCGCAGCCCGAGGGTGGAGGAGTGTCAGGTATGCTTCCTGTCTTTGTCTGCAGCAGCCTGGCTGGCCCAAAGAGACCCTACGGACTCACACTCTGGGTCATGGCTTCCCAGGTCTTAGTCAAAACTGCTCCTGGTGGCAGCCCCTTCCAAGGGGTGAGGAACAGGGCTGTTGACTTGCTCCTGACCCACACACTGAGCCAGTCCCTGGCCCAGCTCTGCCACCACTGCCATGCTGTGTGACTCCAGGAACCCACAGCCTCACTGAATCTGTGTCTCCAGAAGAGAAAAGGCTGCCAGACCCTGGCCTGCTCTGTCTGGGAATCTTGATGGAACCACCCCCCAAACCCCCATGGGAAGACATTTGGTCTTAATCATTGTTGGGTGTTTTCCACTGATGGCTGGGGGTGTCCCCAGTGGCAGCTGGGTCTGAGCTATCAGTCTGGGCAGGAGACAAACAAGACTGACTCAGGCAGGGCATGGCACAGCTGGCAGAAGAAGGGATGCCTGTTCTTTGTGGCTGGACAGGGGGTTATCTGGACACAGGGAGTCTCCAGCTCCCGACTTTCCCACCTTGGTGCCCCCAGCCCACACCTGCAGCTTGGCCAAGGTCCTTGGGGCCTCCCAAGGCTTCCCCTGCTGGCAAAGCCATCCTGATACACCCACCCCAGGGCAGGGACACCCAGAAGCACCAGGCTGGAAGGTCTTGTCCCCCAACACCAGTAAGCCCTCCCCCACCCTCCAAGCCCTTGGGGTGAGCCCCATTACAAGTGATTATAACTGAATCTCAAGGTGGAATATTATACAAATTAGTTTCTTTCTTCCTTTAGTATTACAATTCCAAAATGTAACTTGAAGGTCAGCACAGGCGCTGCTGTGATATAAAAGGACAGAGTCACTCGGCCCCCCCTGGCGTCCTGCAGTTCCCCAGCAGCGGTGGATGCTTGGGCACACACTGGGTCTCTGTACGGCCTCCCACCTGTAAGCATTTCCCCGGGCAGGCCCAGCTGCCCAGAAGCCCGGGAACACACAGGAAGATAAGACTACAGGATGGCGGGGTGGGGGTGGGGGGATCTGTGCGACACAAGCACGTGGTCAGAAAACCCAACCGAGGATCTATCTGTCTAGCACGCTCGCCACATCAACACATTACCGTTGAAGCCAGAACCGCCTCCAGCCAGCAGCAGTCTTGGCTGCTACCGTACAGCTGTCAGCTCGGTGACAGGGAGCACCTGAGGCTACCTGGGTGAGAAGTGGCCCGCACATCACATCGGTGAGTCACTGAGAGTCAGGGCCAGAGTGAAGAGCAACTCGGAGACTCAGACTGGTGCAGATACACACCAGGGAGTCACACACACAACATAAGAACTTGCTATATAAAATAGAGGTGTGGACTCTGGAAACACCTTGAGAAAATAGCCTAAAAATATATAAACTGCAGGGAAAATATACAGAAGTATTAGCAGAGAGGTTCAACCCATAAAAAAGTCCCAATCATTTGAAAATTGGCAATTTTCAGCAGGTGCAGGGAGGAAGCTCTCCTGAGTCCTGGCAGGCGATGGAGGCCACCCTTTGGGTTTCACAGCTGGCAATGTCCCCCTTGCAGGTGCCATGGGCTGGGTGTTGAGGAGAAGGTTCAGAGAAGGAAGAGCTATGTGGGGAAGCCCCTGCCAGAAGGGACCCCTGCCACAGCAGCCAGTGGAGGCCAGGGACCTTCGGGGTATTGGAGGTGACAGCAGCACTTTTCTCAGTGACATAAGGGAGGAGACGTGTTAGCTCGAAACAGTGGGGCCCACAGTTCTGGAAAGAGGAGTTGGCTCCATCCTGTTCCCAAACTGGAACCAGGCAGGCCACCCTCTCTCGCCTTCTGGACACATGACACTTGATTCCAGGGAGGAGAACTTCCGAGAAAACATCCCCAGTCCCTTTCCTCCAGGACGTCTCCTGCTCTCACACACACTGCCTGGCAGCTGCTGGCAACTGTCTGGAAACACTCACATTCACTGCGGGCTGCAGCCACGAAGGCTCCGGTCAGGCGCATCTCTCAGGGCAAACTGGACACCCTGTCCCTAAAGGCAGCGGCTTAGCCCCTGGACACGGCAGTGTGCGCTGGCATGTTCCGGGGCCATCGGCTTGGAAAGTAAAACCTGAGGGCAGCTGGAGCCGGCTCACAGGCCCAGCCCCATTCCTGCTGCACCTCCTCAGCAGCTGCCCCCTAGGCTGACAGCTGCCATTTCACCATGGGCTGGGGGGGGCGGGATTCGAGCAGACGGCAACGCCCAGCTCACAGGACACATTCCTGAAGGAGTCAGACCTCAAACTGCTGCTCTCAAAGACAGTGACGACGACAAAACCCCTTTCTGATGCCTGAATGATGCTAAATATAGAGGCCAGCCCCGTCCACACAGTGTAAAATTAACCAAATCCACGGAAGACATGGAGCCGAGGCTCAGTCTAGTGTTCCAAAATGCCAACTCCGCTGTGCCGGAGCTAGAAAGTCGACAGCGGAAAATAATAGGAAAAAAGTGCGTCTTCAAGCTACACTGCTTCAATTCTTAGTCTTGGTGTGTTCATTTCAACCAAGGATGATTTCCAGTTTTTGTCAGGTAATGTAAACATTCCGCTGAGACTGTTTCTCCTGTATTTTAACAATACCGTGCCAGGAAACTTCCGCTCACATCTGCACACCAGGGATGGTCTAGTGGGATTCAGTGAAAATAAGCTCCCTGCTCAAAGCCTCTCTCTGCCCTTCAGAAATGCAGTCCTCCGAGTTCCCAGAAACTGCCAGAGGCAACAGTGACCCTGCATCCTTGCAGAGAACAAAGATGCGTCTAGGCAGTGGTGGGAGGGCACACATCTGGGAGAGCTCCCCAAGCCTGCGCCCCAAGCACAGGAGTTTCCCAGCCCCAGCACTGGCAGCCGGTCTCCTCCACAACCCAGTCAGGTGGAGCAGACACAGGAGCACTGGCCATCCCCAAGGAGGCCAAGGCTTTCAGCTGTCCAAGAGCATTCCCTGCAAAGCACCCCCAAAAAGATTCCTCCTACCCCTCAACCAATGCCGGCCCAGGGGTGGGCCTGCTTTGCAATATGACGGTCCACCACTTACGTGGACTCCCACCCCATCGTACTTGGTGAATGATTTCCACAAGTCAAGAGGGCATTCCACAGAATTGCACAGAGCCATGCCAGGCACAGGGCAAGCTGGGGACAGAGCAGCCCAGCTATCTGCAAACCCAGGCGGGCCATGAGAAGTGAGGGTGGGTGTGTGGGCAGCCAGGCCCTCTCCATGCAGGCTGGGAGCCACTGTTGGAAGGGTTGCGTGTGGAAGAGCAAAGGCTATTCTAGAAATGGGGCGTGGCTGGCAGCTCAAAGCCACTGGTGGAAGGTTCATGGGCTTACTACAGTAAGCTGTTGCTGAACAAGGGATGTGCCTGATTTTCTTTCTTTTTTTCTTTTTTTTTAAGACAGGGTTTCACCATGTTGGACAGGCTGGTCTTGAACTCCCGACCTCAGGTGATCCGCCTGCCTTGGCCTCCAAAGTGCTTGGATTACAGGCGTGAGCCACCACGCCAGGCCGGGATGTGCCTGCTTTTCTAAGGCACATCTTTTTTATACCAACCTCATGCCTGAGGCAGAAACCCTCTGGCCTACAGGTGCCTGAAGCACAGTGTGCAACCTTCACAGCACTGCCAATCAGAACCACACACAACTGCCTGCTGGATACAGGAGAGAAAACAGGGGGAGATGCCCAGCAAAGTGAGGTTTCAGAAGGTCGGTCAGAGCACCGACAGGCTGACGGAGGCTAGAAACAGGCTCCTGCAAATAGTCACTTGTAAGTCTGATGATCTACCAATAATCAGGCAAAAACATGACTAGGATACCTGTAACCAGAATCCGTGGCGTGGAGGTGGCTGTAAACAGATCCGACCTCCCAGCCCTGCCCCCGTGCAATGGGAGGTGAGGAAGTGCAGTCTGGCTTTGGACATCTGCCCAGCAGATTCCCAGAGGCCACACAGGTTACATTCTGGCTTTTAAGCGTGTTTTCATCCTTTGGGCACATTTTGGTTGTGAAGGCAAGAAGAGCAGCGTTCTGGGACCCATTCAGGTATCCTCCTCCTCGTCGCTGACTTGTCAGCGCTGGTGTCCTGCTCACGCAGGAAGTTCTCGCAGATGACCTCCAGCTTGGTCAGCTCCAGCTGGACCTTCTCCAAGTGGCAGGTGCATTGGTTCTGGATCTGGCATAAGGGGGAAGGGGTTCAGGTCCCCAAAGGAGATACCGATCAGCTTCCTGGCAGGGTGCAGGGCAGAGACAGGAGAATCAGTGGTGCCAGAGTGAGCGATCACACACAGCCCTCACGGGCAGAGCCAGGCGGCCTGGGGTGGGGTGGAAAGAGCACTGGCCACGCTGGGGGCTTGACGTAGGAGACGAGGCCCACCTTCTGCAGAGAGGCAACAAGCACAATGGCCCTGCCTGGGAAGGCTCAGAATGACAGCCTGGACTCCAGCTCTGCCACATGCTTGCTGTGTGACTGAAGTCACCCCTTTTCTGGCCTCTGATTCCTCATCTGCACACTGGGGATAACAGTAGTGCCACTCCTAGGGGGTGGGATTACGAGAGTTCCCACACATAAGCCCTGAGAAGTGCGCCCGGCCTTGCATGGTGACGGCAGGTGCAGGGCAGACATGAGGCTTGGCACAGGGCACGAGGCCAGGGTGTCTCTGTCCCAGGACTGAGTGACTGGGCATGAACACAGGCGTCGGCAGTCCTGGCGATGACTGTCAGATCCAGTCAGCAATGTGACAAGTGTCCAGATGCAGTCCACAGAGAAATGCACAGCACGTGGGTTTCACATTCTCCCAAGGTCAAGACGCCGATTTACAATCAAAATTTTAAGGTTGTTGGCCAGGTGTGGTGGCTCACGCCTGTAATCCCAGTACTTTGGGAGGCCAAGGCAGGTGGATCATGAGGTCAAGAGAGCGAGACCATCCTGGCCGCGGTGAAACCCCATCTCTACTAAAAATACAAAAATTAGCTGGGCGTGTTGGGTGCCTGCCTGTAGTCCCAGCTACTCGGGAAACTGAGACAGGAGAATCTCTTGAACCTGGGAGGTAGAAGTTGCGGTGAGCCAAGATCAAGCCATTGCACTCCAGTCTGGGAGACAGAGCGAGACTCCATCTTAAAAAAAATTAAGGTTGTGATCACTGGCTCCTAACCACTGGTCAGTGGCTTAATAAAATCCTAAAGCTGTCCTGAGGCCTGGCTGTGGATTTGTAGCACTAATGGGTCAGCCACACTGGTCTCTGTGGGTCACAAATAAAGCCAGTTCCTCCAACGCTGGGGCGGCCTTCTTCCCCTCTCTGGATTCCGCCAGGCCCCAGACGCTTCGCATCCAGCAACAGCGGCTCATTCGCTTTGCAGTCAATCAAAGGCCCAACAGACTCACCCGCCCCAGGAAAAGCTGTGATGAAACAGAAATGTTCCCGAAGGACGTCCTCCCTGTCCCCATCAGGGCAGGCCATTTGCTCCGGCTGTGGTCGCTGCCTGGGCTCCTTTACACAGGCGCGCAGCCTTTTATGTTTTAAAACACCGCTACCTGGATGCGCTTAACTCCCATCCGGAGGCTTCTCCTGCAGGGAAGTTAAAGGTCAGAAAGGCCGGTTTTATTTAAATTCCGAATTCCCCAGCGTGTGTAGAACATGGAGGAGCACCAGAGAACAGGGACAGCCCGAGCACAGGGGTCCCTGCATGGGGAGTTCTCAGGTTCCGCCTCCTGCCTGGCTCTGCGGACCAGGCTGCCACCCACCAGACAGGAGGAGGCTCCATGTGACCGGGGCACAGGGACCCCGCCACCAGCCCTTTGTCCCCCGCAGCTGTCAGCCCACAGCCCTTGCAAACCCCAAACCTATGGAGCCCAGCCCTCCTGCGCTGCAGAACGTGAGCCCAAAGTGTTATTTTGAGCTGACAGAGGCCCCTGGGCACAGGGTGGCTCCAGGGAGGCCAGAACCCACCTCTGCCTCAGGCCTGGGAGATTCCACTGGGAGTTGAGAAGGTGCCTCACGGTCAGCGAAATTTGGGAGACGATGCTCAGTACCTCAAAAGGCTCCCAGAAGTCCTGCTGCAGAGCCCAGTTCAATCCTGTGCAACCTCCATCTCCTGAATGCAGCTGATTACACAACTCCCTCCCTCCGGTTCCAAAGCCCAATGGCTGTGTTGCAGGACTCGCTTTCTTGCAAACACCAGCCTGGGGAGCTGATTAAAACACGGAGGCTCCAGCCCAGAGGTGGGTCAGGGGCCCCTGCAGTCTTTTTTTTTTTTTTTTTTTTTTTTTTTTTTTTTTTTGTGTGTTTTTTTTTTTTTTTTTTTTTTTTTTTTTTTTTTGAGACGGAGTATCCCTCTGTCACTCAGGCTGGAGTGCAGTGGCAGGATTCTGGCTTACTGCAACCTCTGCCTCCCAGGTTCAAGCGATTCTCCTGCCTCAGGCTCCCAAGTAGCTGGGACAACAGGCACGTGCCACTACGCCTGGCTAATTCTTTGTATTTTTAGTAGACACGGGGTTTCGCCACGTTAGCCAGGATGGTCTTGATCTCCTGACCTCGTGATCCGCCCACCTCAGCCATCCAAAGTGCTGGGGCCCCTGCAGTCTTGATAACATTGGGGAGCCTGCCACCGCGGCCAGGCACTCCTTAAAGCAGCTATTGGTCAGGCGACTCTGCTTTCTAAAGCAAGCTGCAGGGAAGACCTTACCACGAGCCGCTCACGAGAGGGCGTGGCAGGCCCACGCGAGGCCCAGCAGTGTGGGAGGGGCCAGGAAAGGGGTGGGGGCTCGCCAGGGCCACACCCACTCGCCTCCGTCCCTCCGGGCAGCGCCTGAGACCCAGCACAGAGCTGCGGGCAGCAGCGCTCCTGACACAGCCCTAGCTCACTCGGTGTCACTCTCAGCAATCTTGACCCGACGTGAGATGAACAGAAACTCTCCAGGCTCACCCCAGGACTCAGAATCAAACTTTCCCCAGTAAATATGATTGTGATAGCCTTTCTCATTTGCCAGAAATCAGGGCACTGTTGTTAGTGCTGTTAGTAAGCTTGAAACTATTACAAACCCACTCCCCAATAAAAAAAATAGTGACAAACTCCAGGAAGCCTGGCATGGCCTCAGCCAGCCCCTTCAGCTCCCAGTGTCCATCTCAGCTGCCAGGGCCAGAGCAGCCAACAGCTGTGGTCCAGGGGACATATGGATGAAGGTTGCCCAGAACAGGCAATGACTGTGTGGCCAGGGAGGGCTCCTGAACACTTGGCTGCCCAGGCCAGAAACCCAGGGGTCTTCCAAGTCAAATTCCTCTCTCCCTCTCTTCAATCTGCTTCTCTTCTCCATCTGTGAGAACACCTCTGTCCCCAGAGCCCTCTAACAGCCACCAGTCCTGCCCCAATCTGACCTCTGTGTCTCTTGCCTAACCCTGCAGTGACTCCCCAGAACTCTCAGGATACAGCCTCGAGTCCTGAGCAAAGTCTGTAAGCGCCCTGACAGCCCAGCTCTGCCAAGGCCCAGCCACATTGGCGCTAGCCGGGCTCAGCCTCCACCACGCTTCCCCAAACACACGTGTCCCACAGCTCTGCTCTGCTCCTGAAGGACCCCTGTCTCCAGACTGTGTCCTCGCTGCCCTTGCCCAGCTTACTCAGCCTTTCTCCGGCCTGGGCACCCTCTATTACAGCACTGATCAAGTGATGTACAACAGAGTCCCCAGCAAGGGCTTCCAGGACAGGCTTTTTCTTCACCCGTCATCCTCAGTGCCTGGCACAGGTCCTGCCACGAGGTGGGCACTCAGTAAATGCTTTCCAGACAAATGAAACGATTGCTGTTGGTTGTGGGATTTATGTTTGTAGGATAAAGGACAGAATCCTCATCAGTTCCTCCCTCGTAAGGCTACTTGGGGCTCACACCTCTTGCTCTTTCTTTTCCCTGGAAAGCAACGCCCTCTCCCACACTATACACCTGGGATGGCTCTGAGTTTGAAGACAGCAAGGACAGGCTGCTCTCAAGGAGGCAGACGGCAGGCTTCCTGCTCTCCTTGACATCTGAGACCTCCCAGGACAGCATCAAGGATAGTGCGAGTGAAGTAGCAGAGATACTTGAATATGGACATTGAAACCTGCAATTTCAAGATCTTCTCTTCCTTGTACTTAAAAAGTGCCAGGGAAAAATGAAAAATAACCTGTGGAATAAACAGGGAAATCTATCAGTGGAAAAGCCTGTGGGTCCAGGCACAAGGCTGGACTCCAGGGCGGTGCTGGCCCCCCAGGGACTTGGGGACATGGCTTGCACTGTCCCCACCCTGGGGACAGACACTTGGTCTGAGGGGCAATTTTCACTGGTTAGGCCAAGACTCCTTCATTGCAGGAAAATAAAACTGGTGCTTTTCAACAACACATCAGCCCAAACCAAAAATCTCCTTATGGATCTCTGTGGAATCCTTTCATTCTCAGCTAGCATTTCTAGTCAATAAAGCATAAGGAACAAATATAAGTAATCATTTTTATTTTTATTTTTTTATTTTTTAAGACAGGGTTTCACCATGTTGGCCAGGCTGGTCTTGAACTCCTAACCTCAGGTGATCCACCTGCCTCGGCCTCCCAAAGTGCTGGGATTACAGGCGTGGCCACCACGCCTGGCCAGTAATCATTTTTAAATAAAACAAAAATGAAAGTTGTCTGATTCTGAAACTCTTAGAAAGTCCCACCCACAGAGGCAGTTTCCATCTCAACTGGTGAACTTTTAAAAATGGGGAAGGAGATTTTTTTTAAAAAATTGATTTGTGTTTGGTGTACGTTACAGGTTAGAGGGAGTGGACAGCTGGTAGTCTTGTGAGTTGGAGCTTTGGAACAAATTGCTTTCCCCAGATCTCAGGGCCTGTGCCAACCTGTACTTTCTCTTAGTTTGTTTTCTGGATCTTGCTGTTGCCCAGACTAGACTTGAACTCCTGGCCTCAAATGATACTCCCGCCTCAGGCTCCCAGGTAGCTGGGACAAATTTGTGCATGCCACTGTGCCCGGCTAAGATATAGAATAAATTGGGAGGAATAACTAGAAGACTAGAGTGGCCTCGCTCCATTATATACCCCTGTTTATACAATTGGAGTTTAATAGGCAAATGTAATTCCTGCTTCTCTGTCCCTTGGAACTTCTCTGTCCCTTGTCCTTCACAGGGGTTTCCCCTTAGAAGTCTCTGGTGTGTCTCATCCCATCCTGGCATCTGCTTCTTGAGAGGCTGAGCTAACACACCAGTCCTCAAGCACGCCTGGGGCCAGTCTCTGAATTGTGGCCTGCCGTCTTCAGGAATCAGTCTCTGAAGTCACATACACAACCGCATTGCCACCCCCCCCGCCCACGCACCCACAGGTTTAATTAAGATCACATTTCAGCGGCAATTCTAAAATTGGTGACTGAAGCATGGAATTTTCAGAACTTACCTGGGATCCCATAAGAGTCTTTGTGTAATAGTCGGAGGCATGAAAACTCCCATTACAGTAAGGAGACACCAGAAAGCATCTTCTTGTTTCAGGTATAGGAGGGAACCTACAAGCAAAGGGAGATGAGCGCCCAGGCACAGACAGCTGCTACCACAGTCTCCACAGCGACCGTCTGCGTTAAGCCACTTTCTCTCTCATGGCCATAACCATTTCTAGTTCAACAATAAAGAATTATGAGGGCCTGGCTTAATGGCTCATGCCTATTATACCAGCACTTTGGGAGGCCAAGGCAAGAAGATCACTTGAGGCCAGGAGTTCAAGACCAGCCTGGGCAACACAGCAAGACCCCATCTCTAAAAAGCAAAAATCAGCCAGGAGTGGTGATGCATGCCTGTAGTCCTAGCTACTCTGGAGGCTGAGGCAGAAAGATCACTTAAGCCCAGGAGGAGGAGGCTACAGTGAGTGTCAATCACACCACTGCACTCCAGCCTGGCAACAGAATGAGACCCTGTCTCATTAAAAATACCAAAAAAAATGAAAGAGGCATTTCCTAAAATTTGAAAAGGAAAGCTACTTCCCCCCACTTTCATTTGATTTTTGATCAAAGATGAAATTGTTTCCCAATGATCAACCAACCTCATTTTAAAAAAAGTTTTCATTTTAAGACTTTTTTAAGTTGATTGAGTTTCTCAAGATGTGCCAAAGAATCCTTTTATGCCCAAAAAAGCCAGATGTGAATGTAAGTCACACAAAATACAGATGGCTTAAAACAGCTTTTCCAATGCCAGCCTGCTTCCAGGCTGAAGGAATGAACTGGGATGCAGACGAGGGCACTCCGGAGGAGCTGTCTAACAGCGCTGTGTCTGCTGCATGCACAGCAGGGGAAGGGGACCACGTGTCTCAGTTGCTATGTTGTTCGTAATGGAAATGAGTCAGCGATTTACATGCTGTCACTCATCAAGAGGATACTTATCAATAGCCCTGCTACGGCTCCAAGTGGGCATCTGGAGCAGGAGGATGGAAAGACAGAAGTGAGGGGAAGGCCTCCGTCTACTCAGCTGAAACCCAAAATCTCTGCCCATGCCGCGAAGCTTATGAGCAAAACTCATAGGAAAACCCCTGAAGCCATTTCTCAGAATTGTATTTCTTAGACAAAACCATAATGAACTCATTTCAAATTCAATGGACAAACAGTCCTGGGACAGGTGGGAAAGGGATGTCTTAAGTAGGCAAGGATGGGATGGAAAGGAGAAAGGTGACCACTGGCAGAGACAGAGGAGAGAAAACAGCACACACGGGCACCAAATCCACAGCACTTGATGACGCCAGAAGGCATAGAGAGTCTGAAAGCAGCAGAGCCTTTGAGGACATCACTTAAATTCACCAATATCCCAGATGATAGGCCTGAATCACAATGGTCTAGACAAGGCGACAGTTGTCCTGCTGAAGTTCTAGCTGCTTCTGAGCACCAGGACCCTGAGTTTTAGGGGTTTCCAGCCTCCAGGAAGTTTTAGATTGAGTATACAGGGTGAATGGTAGATTTAAGCAAAACAAAACTGCTTTATTGGGTAGGATCCTATTTATAGGTTTTTAAAAAATGGAGACTAGGAGCAGCACCTTCTCAGGGCACACAGAGAAGCTGCCCTGTCCTCACCACCGCAGAGACAACAACTTCCTGGAAACCATTAAGTTTCAGGTCTTGACCAAATAACATTCCAGCTTAAAACTCTGTGTTCCTGTAATACTCTCATTTCAGACACAAATGGAAAACCCTTACCTGGAAGTCAATACCTGGCATGGAACAGTAGCAAAAAGGCCCGTGGGCAGCCAGGACAAATGTCAGCACTGAGAGGCAGGGTGCTGTGGCTCACGCCTGTAATCTGAACACTTTGGGAGGCCGAGGTGGGAGGATCACGAGGTCAGGAGATCGAGACCATCCTGGCCAACACGGTGAAACCCTGTCTCTACTAAA
>NW_016108175.1:214798-218164 GCF_001604975.1 Cebus imitator | reverse complement strand
GTCTCACTCTGTCACCAAGGCTGGAGTTTGGTGGTGTAATCATGGCTCACTGCGGCCTCAACCTCCTGGGTTCAAGTGATCCTCCTGCCTCAACCTCCTGTGTAGCTGAGACTACAGGTACAAGCTACCACACCCAGCTAATTTTTTTTTTTTTTGAGATGGAGTCTCGCTCTGTCGTTCAGGTTGGAGTGGAGTGGTGTGATCTCAGCTCCCTGCAACATCTGCCTCCTGGGTTCAAGCAATTCTCCCACCTCAGCCTTCTGAACAGCTGGGATTACAGGTGTGTGCCACCACGTCTGGCTAATTTTTATATTTCTAATGGAGATGGGGTTTCACCATACTGGTCAGGCTGGTCTCGAGCTCCTGACCTCAGGTGATCTGCCTGTCTCGGCCTCCCAAAGTGCTTCTGGGATTACTAGGTGTGAGCCACAGGGCCTGGCCAATTTTTTGTATTTTTTGGAGGGATGGGGTTTCACCATGTTGCCCAGGCTAGTTTCAAACTCCTGGACTCAAGCAATCCTTTTGCCTTTGGCCTCCCAAAGTGTTGGGATTACAGGTGTGAGCCACCACACTCAACTTTTATCCATATTTCTTATTTTATTTTATTGCATTTTAGGTTTTGGGGTACATGTGAAGAACATGTAAGATTGTTGCATAGGTACACACATGGCAGCGTGATTTGCTGCCTTCCTCCCCTTCACCTATATCTGGTATTTCTCCCCATGTTATCCCCCCCAACCCCCCATCCCCCGCTGTCCCTCCCCTATTTCCCCCCAACAGACCCCAGTGTGTGATGCTCCCCTCCCTGTGTCCATGTGTTCTCATTATTCAACACCCGCCTATGAGTGAGAACATGCAGTGTTTGATTTTCTGTTCTTGTGTCAGTTTGCTGAGAATGACGGTTTCCAGTTTCATCCATGTCCCTACAAAGGACAAGAACTCATCATTTTTGATGGCTGCATAGTATTCCATGGTGTATATGTGCCACATTGTCCCTGTCAAATCTATCATTGATGGCTGTTTGGGTTGATTCCAGGTCTTTGCTATTGTAAGCAGTGCTGCACTGAACATTCGTGTGCATGTTTTTATCCATATTTCTAATAAGCTTGGTTAGAAATATGGATAAAGGCCGGGCGCAGTGGCTCACGCCTGTAATCCCAGCACTTTGGGAGGCCGAGGCGGGTGGATCACGTGGTCAAGAGATCGAGACCATCCTGGTCAACATGGCGAAACCCCGTCTCTACTAAAACTACAAAAAATTAGCTGGGCATGGTGGCGCGTGCCTGTAATCCCAGCTACACGGGAGGCTGAGGCAGGAGAATTGCCTGAACCCAGGAGGCGGAGGTTGCGGTGAGCTGAGATCGCGCCATTGCACTCCAGCCTGGGTAACATGAGCGAAACTCCGTCTCAAAAAAAAAAATAAATAAAAAATAAAAAATAAATATGGATAAAAACATGGTTACTTACTTTCATTACTCAGAGAGGAATATAAATGAACTGTAAGGACAGCATAAGCAGAAAGCTTGCCAGCCAGGTAAGAAGCAGTCAGAGCCAAGTGCAGTGATGGGAAGAGCTTCATGGGGAGCAGACCTGAGTCCTCCCGAGGCCTCATCCCATCCCTGCACAGCTCAGGAGGATGAGCCTGGATCATGAAGAAAACGTGAGAGGCTTTTCAGCATCCTCTGCCTATGAAAGTATGCAAGACCTGTTCAATATTCTAGTTGAAAAGGAGACAAGTTTAAGTCCATCAGGGGCTAAGTTTCAATCGATTGAATAATTGTTTGGGGAAACTTCTTGATTCAGAAAAAGATCCTGTATACTGTATAAACTAGGGATGACCACCAATTTCCACTCCGTGCATTATTAACTAAAAAAATCCAACTTCTGACCAAAACCTGAGTGTGACGAGGGCAAACAGAAAAAATGAGACTCCAAGTGTTTCAAATGAACTTAACTTTTGTTTTCTTAAAACTTTCTGAAAGCATGTTGTTTCTCTGTACTTCTAGAAATGGGGATATTGTGTCGTGAACACTGGCTTGCTGCAACTACTTTTTCCCTTAAAATATTGATTTTTCTTGGCCAACTGAGAAGGGAGGGAGCTGCCCAGCAGCACCAGGGCCTACAAGTTGCCTAATGGCAAATGGGAACATTTTACGCCGCACACCCACCTGTTTAGGTCTTGGCAGTACCTGATATCTGGATTCCGCCAGGAGAAGGTGAGGAGGACGCCGCATAATTTCTGTATGCCTTCCGAGGTGGGGCAGAGTCATGTTTGTTATTGGGCAGAGTTCGCAGCAAATCCAGCTCAATCTGCCTGGAGGCCGGGTTCTGTTTCTCCAGCACCTTCTACAGCAACGTGTGGAAGTGTCCAGGCCCAGTGTTGGCCTTGAACTTCCTGGTCCACGCACCATTTCCACACCTTGGAATGCTGCTTATGGGGAAAGCCTGCACGGATCAGGTTTTTTTTTTAACTCTAGAGAGCACATCACCTCCCTGTTCACTGTACTTGCAAAATAGTTTTCCTACTTGACCCCAGTGGAGACTTCAGGTTTTCTGCAAGGAAGAGTCTTCAGGTCCAATGCACAGACCTTGGCGACCAACGTCTCTTCCTCATCATCCTCAGGTACAGTCTTGATCCCATAAATATCGCATTCACTGTTGGTAAAAACAAAAGGAAAAATTTAAATGACAAAGTTTTAGCAACAAAGACCAGTGCAATAGAAATAGCCTAGAAATCAATCCATGCACACTCGGTACTTTGAACTATTAGAGGCATCTCGGATCAGTGAGGAAATAATTGACTTCTGAGTATATAAAGCTAAAACGACTGTCTATTGACAGTGCCTGAAAGGTACTGCTAGGCACGAAGCAGAAGCTCAGTAACAACCTGGACAGCAGCAAACCTCTGTCCTCCAAGGATAAGCGCCATCCAGGGCCAAACACCCTTGGAGACACATTATTGGCAAAAAGAAGGGGGCCAGGTGAGGAACGCCTTGGGGATAGGTGAGACCAGTAGCTACAGACATGTCTGGGGTCAGCTGGGTTCAAACTGTAGCAGGAGCAACCTCGAGAAACAGAGCTCCCGAACACCGAATGGGGAAGGAAGAAGCCTTTATTACAGCCAGGAGCTGAGGACTAATTTGTCCAAATTCCACTCATCCCACAAAGGAAGGTTCTGCCTTTATACAGGCTTACACTTTAGATATTACACATGGAAGAATCTTAGGTTTACAGCCTTAGAAATCACATATGAAAAGGGTTTCGTTTGGCCAAGCGCGGTGGCTCAAGCCTGTAATCCCAGCACTTTGGGAGGCCGAGGCGGGTGGATCACGAGGTCAAGAGATCGAGACCATCCTGGTCAACATG
>NW_016108175.1:189324-214658 GCF_001604975.1 Cebus imitator | reverse complement strand
GAGGTTGCGGTGAGCCGAGATCGCGCCATTGCACTCCAGCCTGGGTAACATGAGTGAAACTCCGTCTCAAAAAAAAAAAAAAAAAAAAAAGAAAAGGGTTTCGGTTTACAGCTTCAGGAATCACATATGAAAGGTGATATGTTTATAGTTTTAGGGTCAGGGTTCCTTGCCTGCCACCTACAGGAAGGAAATTCAAGAGGCACCAGCTGGCCTGCTCTCTCTTCTATTGCGATGCACTCTGGATGACAGAGGTGAGAGGTAATCCCAGATGCCTGGGTTTCCTTCCTCAAAACAGGCTATACTTGATACCTCATGTCCTGGGGGCCACTTGTCTGCCTGAAACCTCTCCAACAGGGCCTTAAGAACTGGTGGCAGCAAGAATGTCGTGATCCTCCCTGTGGCTTCCCCTCTGGACCAGTAGGCTTCTCTACAGGCAAGAAGAGAAATGCAGGCTGCCCCCCCTCTCACGAGTGCTGTGTTCCTCCCACTGCGTCACCTGGTCACCACCCCAGGCATGACTCAGAGAGTCACTTCTGTTCAGGAAACAGCCTCCCACCTTGAGGGCCAGCCCAGAGAGGGACACGGTGTGAAGTGCTTGAGCCTGTAAGTTTGAGGCCAGCCTGGGCAACATGGCAAAACTCCATCTCTACAAAAAATGCAATAAATTTGCTGGCATGGGGGCACCTGTGGTCCCAGCTACTTGGGAGGCTGAGGTGGGAGGTCGAGGCTGCAGTGAGCTGAGATCATACCACTGCAGTGCAGCCTGGGCAAGAGTGAGACCCTGTGTTTAAAAAAAAAAAAAAAGAGTAACCGTTTCGGGTTTTTCTGAATGAAACCTCTGTTTCCATGGAAAACAAGGGGGGGTGGAGGTAGTATGTATTACTGATTCAAAATCATAACCAGATGCTTAAATAATTGTATCTATTGTTTCAAAAACCAAGCTCAGAATTATTATAAGTTTTATTGGATGTTTTTTAAAACTGTGCTTGTGGTATGAAGCTTTTTTCCTGGCTGAAGCAGCAATAAACCTGTAATCAGAAACATAAGCACAGGGTAACTAGAGTCTGTATTTCACATAAATTTCAGGAAGTTAAAAAAATTAGTCTGAAACAGTATGACTATGGGTGATGATGTATCCATTTAATGATTTCTGCCGGTTACCAACAAGAACCCTTATGGAAAGGCCTGATAACTTCTTCAGCTTATAGGAAACAGCTGTCTGACAACCTTCCCACGACGTTAAGGTTCAGTTATGTCAAGGGCTCTTCCTCAATCCTGAGTAGATTCTGCAGGAGGAGTACAGAGGCATACACCCTTCCAAAAGCAAGGAAAAAGCATGGGTACAATGCGAAGGATTCCATATTTTAGCCCCAGAGAACACTGAGCAACAAGCTCTTTCCTTCTACAGCGGCAGTGTGGACTCTGGAATTAGAATTTGCTTTTTACAAGTTTTCACTTAAGTAGTTGATTGCCTTTCTGCTGAGCTCTTCTATGGAAGAGGGCTGTAGGTAGCCACAGTGCCTAGCTGGAACAGCATGATTTTAAAGTCCTGCTTCCACAAGAAATCGCAGTGGCTTATGGCCACGTGCTTCAACCAGCCAGCCCAGATCTACAGATGTAAGGAACAGCACACTGCATTGCACTGCGCCCTGCATCTGGACTCATCTGGCCCATGGTAAGGTGACCCACAATGAGGTAACACATCAAGTACAAACTGGCAGGGGCCTGAGCTTAGAAGAGTTAAGAGTGACCAGCACCCACAAGAGAGTGGAATAAGTACACCACGTACCTGCAGGCCAATGTTGAGCACCTGAGGGAGTATGACTCCAAGCTCACCCTCTTCTCCAGGAAGCCCTCAGCCCCCAAGAAGGGACAGAGTTCTGCTAAGAAAACTCAAATCAGCCACTCAGCTGACAGGACCAATAATGCCCATACCGAATTCCTACGTGAAGGAGAAAGCCGGAGTCATCACTAAGAATTTTAAGGTATTTGCCAGTCTTCACATGGCCCACATCAATGCCCAGCTCTTTGGCATATGGGCAAACACAGCCAAGGGAGCCGCAGAACAGAATGTTGAAAAGAAAAAAATTAAGCCCTGTTGGGGACTTGTAATAAAACAGCAGAAAAGCTGGGCCTACAAAAAAAAAATAAAACCGTTAACCAACAATCTCTCTGGGAGTTCAAAACTCAAGTCCAAGGGCCAGGCGCAGTGGCTCACACCTGTAATCCCAGCACTTTGGGAAGCCGAGGCGGGTGGATCATGAGGCCAAGAGATCGAGACCATCCTGGCCAACAAGGTGAAACCCCGTCTCTACTAAAAATACAAAAAAAAAAAAAAATTAGCTGGGCGTGGTGGTGCGTGCCTGTAGTCCCAGCTACTCGGGAGGCTGAGGCAGAATTGCTTGAACCCAGGAGGCAGAAGCTGCAGTGAGCCGAGGTCGCACCACTGCACTCCAGCCTTGTGCCTGGTGATGGAGTGAGACTCTGTCTCAAAAAAAAAAAGAACTCATGTCCCAGAAGTAGAAATGTGACTATCTGTTACAAGCTATTTTTTATATCATTGTTGTAAAGAACAACATATGTACAGTTCCCAGGGTGCCATAAAAAGAGCACACAAAACTACCCACAAACCGAACTCAGAGGGAACGGCAGAGGAGTGAGGTGGGCAGAGTATTCTAAAAGATGTTATTGTAATATTAGGGTTCAGAGTGCCCTCAGCTCCCCTGAGAGGACATTTCTACAGGTTCTCGGTCTCCTGCCCTCTCAAGAATGAGAGAGGGGACCACGGCGCAGTGTGCAGTAATTGCCAGACACAAAAGTGTTTGTAAAAAGTGATTTATTCAGAGAGAGAAAGAAGCAGCTAACTCTCACACTGAGTGAGAGAATCCAGAAGGAAGGAATCCAGGAGAGGAAAGCAGCTTCCATGAGAGTGTTAGGGAACAGAGAGAGACGGAGGTTAGGAGGGGAAGACAGGCTTCCATGAGATAGTGTGGAAGGGCACTCCAGAGGGAAAATCCGGGAGAGAGAAAGACGGCTTCCAGGGAGAGTGTTCATGGAAGGGGACCCAAACATGGAGACCTAAGGGGTGTGGAAGAAGGGGACTTTTAGCCCAGGAGGAACTCCCACCTTCTCTAAGACCCAGGCAAATGAAAGGAGTTCCTTAGAACTTCCGCTGGGGTAACTGACTCTTAGTTTCTTCCCGTGCTCGTGAAATTCAAACATAAACCATTAAATCTCCCAGATGGAGATGGGAAAGGGGCATGGCACTGGGAAATTCTTGTCCTTAAAACTACGCCTCCTTGTGGACGCTGGAAAGAAAACACCTTCCCTCATTCTGTGCACCCTTTCTTATAAACATACAAGTACATAAGAGTTACCAACACCATGACTGGGCGCAGTGGCTCATGTCTATAATCCTAGCACTTTAGGAGGCCAAGACAGGAGGCTCACTTGAGACCAGGAGTTCAAGACCAGCTTGGGCAACATAGTAACACCCTATCTGTAGCTAAAAAACAAAACAAAACAAAACAAAAAAACTTAGCAAAACCTATGGAACAGGCAATTCTCACACTGTGTGCATGGCAGACAAGGTAAGAGACAGACAAGCTGGGCAGGAAGCTAGGGTCAGGACCACTGCACTTTACAGGTGGCCAGCAAGAAAAGACACGGGCTCAGTAGGCTCATACACTGCAAGTTTGTTAAAATGAGAAATCAGGCATCACATTAACCTCCCCTCTTCTCTTCAGAATCCTATGTTCAAAAACACTGTTATATGAAAAATTTGCCTTTCCTTTTCCTTGCCTTTCTTTTGCCTGGTTCATCTCTAGGTCAGAAGTTCTTCCGTCACTCACCCTAGCCTCCACCACACCCTCACCTGTCTGACAATGCTCTGGATCAGTGTGTCCATGGTAAAGGCGATGTAGGCATGAACGGTGAGCATCTCTAGGTGAATCTTCATACTGTGATTAGTCTATGCTGCCATCTAGCAGGCTCCGCATCATGTCCAGGGAAGCTGGGTAAAAATCTTCTACATCAACATCCGCCGTGGGAGAGATGGCATAAGTGAGGCCTCACCCTGCTAAGAAAAAGGCTAGAGGCCAGGTGCAGTGGCTCACTCCTGTAATCCCAGCACTTTGGGAGGCCAAGGTGGGTGGATCACGAGGTCAGGAGTTCAAGACCAGACAGGCCAGTATGGTGAAACCCCGTCTCTACTAAAAAATACAAAAATTAGCTGGGTGTGGTGGCTCATGCCTGTAATCCCAGCTACTTGGGAGGCTGAGGTAGGAGAATTGCTTGAACTGGAACCTGGGAGGTGGAGGTTGCAGTGAGCCAAGATCACGTCACTGCAATCCAGCCTGGGATACAGACAGAGCGAGACCCCATCTCAAAAAAAAGAAAAGAAAAGAAAAGAAAAAGACTAGAGATAGAGTCCAGGGCTAATCCCACAGCTGGGCTAAATGGCATTTGAAATTATGAACTAGCTACTCAAAACGTAGTCACTCATTCCAAAGTAAACAGAGATGAAATCTGACAGGTGACTACAATCACCAGCACTATCAGAGAGTGACTCTGCAACTTTAACAGTGGCTTCTAATACGACCATACTAGAAAGATACGTCTTTTTTTTTTTTGAGACGGAATTTCACTCTTGTTACCCAGGCTGGAATGCAATGGCGTGATCTCGGCTCACCGCAACATCCGCCTCCTGGGTTCAGGCAATTCTCCTGCCTCAACCTCTTGAGTAGCTGGGATTACAGGCATGCGCCACCATGCCCAGCTAATGTTTTGTATTTTTAGTAGAGACGGGGTTTCACCAAGTTGACCAGGATGGTCTCGATCTCTTGACCTCGTGATCCACCCNAGAGACGGGGTTTCACCAAGTTGACCAGGATGGTCTCGATCTCTTGACCTCGTGATCCACCCACCTCAGCCTCCCAAAGTGCTGGGATTACAGGCGTGAGCCGCCGCGCCCGGCAGAGAAAGACACTTCTTTATGGTACTGCTGGACTATTTCAGGAGAGGAAAATCTCTTAGGGAAGCCAGTCCTTCAAAGAGCTGTCGGCTCCCCTGCTGAGATGAACCTGCTCTCCCGGCTACACAAGAGCATTCCTCACGTGGGCCACTTGCTCATAAGGCTATTTCAATGAAGCGTAAAATACAGATGGGGAAAGGCAGACACAGCCATACTCTAGCACTGGGAAACTTCTTGGGAACAGAAAAATAGGAGTATAAATTAAATCTTCACGAATAACGAAGTAATCTACATTTGTCGGTCCTTTGTTTAAAGGATTGGTTATTGGAGTGTTGCTTATACTAAGTCGCACAGTTCTGATTTGGATGCCTATATATATATATATATATATATAGTACTTTTATTTTTTTGGTAGAGATGGGGCCTCACTTATTAACCAGGCTGCTCTCAAACTCCTGGCCTCAAGTGGTCCTCTTGCCTTGGCCTCCCAAAGTGCTGGGATTACAAGTGTGAGCCACTGTACCCAGCTTGTATACTGCACTTCAATGAAAAGTTGACTAAAATGAAAAAAGTTACAAAACCAACTATCTGTCATTGACTAGTTACTTACTGGTCATGCTTGTGCTGGGGAAAAGAGGCTAGGAGCAAAACTGAGTTGTCACCATGTATGTGAAGTGTGACAAATTCATTAAAGACAAGCAAAACAGGATAATTACTGTTTAAAATAAGCAACTGGCTTGAGTTTCATCACAAAGCATCACATTGCTCAGGCCCATAAAATAGGTATGGGCTATAGACTCCAAAATATACCACTGCTATGAAAACTGCCTTTTTGCCAGAGTGAAGCTTTGGGTCCAAACCACAGACGTGTCCAAACAAGCTGTAAGTGTGAGGGTTGGCATTATCACACAAGACGACATTATGTAAGCCTCAAACCAGGTTAAGTCAGTGGTCAAGCCAGGAACAGGCCATTTTATTTCTAATTTCTACCCAAATAGATGGAATCATCACAATGAGGTCTAAAGTTTGTCTCTTTCAAGCTAGGACTAGCCCAGATAAAAGCTTTTGGAATTAATTTCCAGTGTCATTAGCTCTTCAACAGATAGAAGGCTAGGGCCATATATGGGCTTCCTATATCGGCAACACTTAAAAAAAAAAATACACTCCTCAGACTGGCAATTTCCTTAGCAGCCCAGAAGAAATGCTTCATGAAAAAGCTTTGGCTCACAGCTCAAGTACTTAATTTATGAAGCGAACTGGAAGCTGGCAGCACAAAAGTACACAAAGCACATGACAGGGTCCTGAACCCTCACTTATGCCCTCTTCCTGAGTTCTACATTCTTTTTTTTTAAAATGACTTTTTAAAAAATTTATTTTACTTTAGGTGCATACTATATCTGGCATTTCTCCCCATGTTTTCCCTCCCCACCCTCCCCTCCTCCTCATCCTCCACTGTCCCTCCTCTATCCCCCCAACTGCCCCCAGTGTGTGATGTTCCTCTCCCCAAGTCCATGTGTTCTCGTTGTTCAACACCCACCTGTGAGTGAGAACATGTCGTGTTTGATTTTCTGTTCTTGTGTCAGTTTGCTGAGAATGATGGTTTCCAGGTTCATCCAAGTCCCTACAAAGGACACGAACTCATCATTTTTTACGGCTGCGTAGTATTCCATGGTGTATATGTGCCACATTTTCTTTGCCCAGTCTATCATTGATGGGCATTTGGGTTGGTTCCAGGTCTTTGCTATTGTACACAGGGCTGCAATGAACATTCATGTGCATGTGTCTTTATAGAACGACTTATACTTCTTTGGGTGAGTTCTACATTCTTATCCCTGTTCTGCCTGTTCTCCACGTCTCACATCACCTTTTGAATTCCAGTCCCCTTTCCATAAATCATTTCTGAGTATCAGAAAGAAGCCATAAACCCCACTGGTTAAACAGAAGTCCTGCCCAAACATATGAGAATCTGTTTTAAGCACTAGGAATTTATGTTGTCATGGATGGAAATGGACTGTGACATTTTAGTTTCCATCTGTACTTTGAAACAGCTTGCAGTAACGCGGAAATCTGCCATTTGAGAAATCAACTGTGATATCCCTTTCCCTGGTGTGTCCACACTACCAATCACTGACTAGGCATGCATGACCTAAGCCCTGCGTAGGATACTTTGCACAAAGCAATACCACAAGGCAACTAGAACCTCCGTTTTTCAGATAAACAGGTTCAGAGAGTTTAACTAAGGTAGCACAACCAGTGAATGGCAGAGCCACGATCTGAACCCTACACAGACTCTAAGGCCTGTGCTCCGTTAATAAAAGAAGCAGTCCCGAGTCTAGGTAGCTCTGAGGTCCTCAACCTCACACATCCTCTGTAAATCAGAGGTCTAAGCACTCACTAGGTTTAGAGACGTAGTTACATGGCAGGGCTGTCGCTCCTGTCTCTCTTTATGCCCTGCACTTCCCATGAATCCTCTCTCACAGTTTTCTTCAATTTGCCATTCAGCTTGGGAACAAATCCGCAGCAGCTTCAGGCAGAGAATCCGGTGCAGTCATATAACAATACACCAGTTGGGCCGGGTATGGTGGTTCAAGCCTGTAATCCCAGCACTTTGGGAGGCCGAGGCGGGTGGATCACGAGGTCAAGAGATCGAGACCATCCTGGTCAACATGGTGAAACCCCGTCTCTACTAAAAATACAAAAAATTANACTCAGGAGGTTGAGGCAGGAGAATTGCCTGAACCCAGGAGGCGGAGGCTGCGGTGAGCCGAGATCGCGCCATTGCACTCCAGCCTGGGTAACAAGAGTGAAACTCCGTCTCAAAAAAAAAAAAAAAAAAATACACCAGTTGTTATTAACATAGAAGAGGTTGTATACTTCATCCATTCCTCTTAATTTTTGAGCTGCTGTGTTACTAAACTGTAATCTGGACTTAGGGGGACAGTCCCCAACACCATTGTGCTGCTCAGCTGCCCCTGTGGCTTCATCTACATCCATCCCTTCTTCTTCCTCTTCCTCCACATCCGAGAGATTACCTCTCCGGGCAAAGAGCAAATCTGGAATAAAATGATGCATGATTTGCTTTATCTTATACTTTTCCTCCTTCTGAATGCTTGTCTGTCTCTTCACGTGGTGGATAATCAGAGCAGCAGCATCTTCCAGTATTTGTGTTCCTCCTCTTCCTCCACATCCGAGAGATTACCTTTCTGGGCAAAGAGCAAATCTGGAATAAAATGATGTATGATTTGCTTTATCTAATACATTTCCTCCTTCTGAATGCTTGTCTGCCTCTTCACATGGTGGATAATCAGAGCAGAAGCATCTTCCAGTATTTGTGTTCATACGCAAACAAGAGGTGGGGCCCAACAGAAACGCCTGCATTCTCCTCCGTAGCCTACTCTTGCTATGATGGGACAGAGACACAGAAGTATTCTATGAGATGTCTACAGCAACAACATGCCTACAGGACCACAACAGCCGTACACCCCATTATCCACCAGAGTGTCTATATTTTTCTAATCAAAAACTTAGGACCTGGAGCTGGCTCACACCTATAATCCCAGCACTTTGGGAGGCTGAGAAGGGCAATCACTTGAGGTCAAAAGTTTGAGGTAAGCCTGGCCAACATGGTGAAAACCCGTCTATACTAAAAATGCTGAAATTAGCTGAACATGGTGGTGCATGCCTGTAATCCCAGCTATTTGGAATGCTAAAATCACTTGAACCTGTGAGGCAAGGTTGCAGTGAGCCAAGATTGTGCCACTGCACTCCAGCCTTGGCAACAGACGAAGACTCTGCCTCAAAACAAAAAACAAAAACAAAACTTAAGATCGTAACAATAATTTTTGTCTCTCTTGCAGAAACAAATAGGTAATGACAGAGACGTGGTTTGATGTCAAAATACAGGTACCTTCTACACACTGATGACTTACATGGAGAGTGGGACAGAATTTGGACCGTTATTTTTTATTTATTTATTTTTTTACAGAGTCTCACTCTGTCGCCCAGACTGGAGTGCAGTGGAGCAATCTTCGCTCACTGCTGTAACCTCTGCCTCCTGGATTCCAGCCATCCTTATGCTTCAGACTCCTTAGTAGCTGGGATTACAGATATGCGCCACCACGTCTGGCTGATTTTTGTATGATTTAGTTGAGATGAGGTTTCACCATGTCGGCCAGGATGGTTTTGAATTCCTGGCCTCAAGTGATCTGCTCACCTTGGCCTCCCAAAGTGATGGGATTACAGGTGTGAGTCACTGAGCACAGCAGGACCATCTTTCAAAATTCTGAATTAGTATTTATGTAGAAGATACGATATGAGATCTGGGACTTACTTTATTTCTGGGGTGGGTTACAGAGGATGACAAAGTAACATCAGCAAAATATGGATGATTAAGTTTATTTATTCAATTTATTTATTTTGAGATGGAGTCTCCCTCTGTCACCCAGGTTGGAGTGCAGTGGCATGATCTCGGCTGACTGCAACCTCTGCCTTCTGGCTTCAAGTGATTCTCCCTTCTCAGCCTCCTGAGTAGCTAGGACTACAGGTGCACACTACCACACCCAGCTAATTTTGTATTTTTAGAAGAGTTGGGGTTTTGTAATATTGGCCAGGCTGCTCTTGAACTCCTGACCTCAGGTGATACACACACCTCAGTCTCCCAAAGTGCTGGGATTACAAGCATGAGCCACTGCGCCCAGCCTGATTAAGTTTACACAAGAGTTCATTTTACTGTTTTTAAAATTCAGGATCACCCCACTCCAGGAATTCCCAATTGCACTGGATTTAGGTTTCTATCCGTCTCCCAAAACTGGGCCCACAGAAACCAGGATTGATTTCTCCTTCGTCTCTGATCCTAGCTTCTAGAACTATTTATAGTCCCGGCAGGCATGCTGAATAAACAAGGATTACAAAGAGTTTGGTGGTTGATGACAATTTTTGAAGCTGTAGTAGGGAGAGATGGGACTACATGAATACAAGGTATTGTTTGAGGGAAACAGGCAGTGGGAGAAGAGGAAAATGCAGGCGCTCAGAGGTATAAGCTGAAACCAGGAGAGTAAACTAAGAAACTAGTCGAAAAGCCTACGGATAAAGGCGAAGTTTAGATTTAAAATGGTAGAATGAGGAATAGAAAAGCCTATGGCAGCTACGAAGCAAGAATCAACAGGTCTTAGAGGGTCTCACCTTCATTCAACAAAGGTAATTTACAGAAATCAAAACTGTGCTAAACGTAGACGAGAGTCCTCTCACAGATGGAGAACACCCTAGCTCACCTAGGCACAGATACTCTCAATCTCATTAAGTAAGCTCTTAGACCTCAGGACTTCTGCGTAAAGTGTCATTCTGCGTAAAGTTGATCCACTGGTGGTCCAGAGGCTCCAAGTAGTATTTCTCATTTTGTTCTCGCCGTATTTTGCTGAAGCCTCTCTGAGTCTCTCGCCATTCTTCCTCTTGCATCTTTAACCTAGAGAAGTGGGAAGGGATGGAAACAACACATGGGAATTCAGAGGGTTTAGAACAAAGAAATCTGCCAGGTTTACTTTATTTCAAGAAAAGTTAAAGCTATATTAGGTCTGTCAAAATTACTGGCAACTTGGGATAAATGTTATCAAACCTGTCTTGAGCTGTTACATGAGGAAATTACTCATCCAAGACTTATTTTGGAGAAATGATTTATTTTAAAGTCAAATAACTTACCTAGGACAGTTATTTATCATATAGCATTCCAAGGAAGACCTTCGAGATGTAAGTAAGTATTCCTTGATGAAAAGAGTTCTCTTCAGGCCAGGCACGGTGGCTCACGCCTGTTATCCCAGCACTTTGGGAGGCTGAGGCGGGTGGACCATGAGGTCAAGAGATCGAGACCATCCTGGCCAACATGGTGAAACCCCGTCACTACTAAAAATACAAAAAAATTAGCTGGGTGTGGTGGCGTGCGCCTGTAGTCCCAGCTACTCGGGAGGCCGAGGCAGGAGAATTGCTTGAACCCGTGAGGCAGAGGGTGCAGTGAGCTGAGGTCACGCCACTGCACTCCAGCCTGGCACCTGGTGATGGAGTGAGACTGTCTCAAAAAAAAAAAAAAAAAAAAAAAACAACAGTTCTCTTCTTTTGCCAGCAAAAATAAAGTTAAACATATTTATTTGCTGTAGGACTTGGCAAAACATTCACAATGCTAATGGAAACATAGCAGTAGAGAACTTGCAAAGCAATGTTCCTCTGGATAAATCTGGAAAGTTCTGATCAGAAGTGATTCTAATAACTCAGAAGAGAACAGACTAAGACAAAAAAAAAAAATACAGCACTAAAACTGAAGAATAACCGACATCTCAAAAGGCAGAAATTAAATGCGACAGGGAAGAAGAAATCATCAATTTGTGCCGGCTCTTGAGGGGAACATGAGCGAGGACAAATAAAATCTGGTTATTTGTGAACCATGCAGCCAACAAGAATTAATTTTTAGGGAGCTGGGGAGAGATAGCAAGGGGAGAAATGCCAGATGTAGGTGATGGGGAGGAAGGCAGCAAATCACACTGCCATGTGTGTACCTATGCAAAAATTTTGCATGTTCTTCACATGTACCCCAAAGCCTAAAATGCAATAAAATAAATAAATGGGAAAAAAAAAAGAATTAATTTTTACCAGTTGATACTGACAGAGAACCAAGCTCCTAGCAAAGGATTCACAGTGTGGTCAAGAATGCCATAGGGTTGGGCACAGTGTGGCTTGTGCCTGTAATCCCAGCACTTTTGAGAGGCCAAGACAGGAGGACTGCTTGAGCCCAGGAAGTTAGAGGCCAGCCTGGGAAACATAGCAAGACCTCGTCTCTGTAAAACAAGAAAAAAAAAAAGAAAAAAAATTAGCTGGGTATGTGGTGGCGCATACCTGCAGTCCCAGCTATTCAGGAGGCTGAGGTGGGAGGATCACCTGAGCCTGGGAAGTTGAGGCTGCAGTGAGCTGTGTTCACACTACTGCATTCCAGCCTGGGTGAAAGAGTGAGACCCTGTCTAGAAAATAAAAAATAAAAAAAAGATGTTAACAACAGTTAGTCCTGATCAGCAGGAACACGAGTGATAATTACCTTTTATTTTCCATATTTAAAAATACTCCTCTCAAACACACACACAAATCTTCCACCACGAACTTACAAGATCTGTTCTCTAATACTGGTTACACAGAACCCCAAAATGAAGTTCCATTCTGCAACTGAATTTCAACAACCAGGGCTGGGGAAAAAGAGAGGTCTCATGGGACAACCAGGTTGGAAATGAGAGCCTTATTTTTATATGAGACACTGACGCAGTAGTGAAGTACACTAGAGCACCAAGGACACATTCGCTCAGGTACCTTTTAAGAACAGTTGGAACAGCAATGGAGGGATTCTTTCTTAGACCATCCATGATGTCAGCTGCTTATCAGCATATCTCCTCTAGAGTGCTTTTCTCTGGGTGACTTCTGATGTGCCCCCAAGGGTGTTGTCCAGGCAAAATTTGGCTTGTTTCTCAGCAGACAAGTGGGAAAGCTTCTGTATTGCTTCCAGAAGCCGAATTGTTGACAGATTCATCTCTAAAACTACATCAAGCTGAAGAGGAAGACAAAGAAGGGAATGCTCAATACCCAAATCAGAATAGAATAAAGCAGTGGTTAGAAGAATAAGGTAGGGAGTCAAACTCCTTGGGTCCGCATGTCGGTTCTGCCCTACTAGCTACATAAGACTGTTTCTTTATCAGTAAAATAGGGATAACAGCACCTATTATTCTCACAAGCTTGTTTCTGGATGAAATGGCACAATCCACATCAAGTATTTAGCACAATACCTGGCACAGAAGAACCACAGGATTAAGGTGGATAAATGGTAGTTATTACCTCCACCACCATCACCACCAGTGTGAGCTTTGCTTAGGACTACTGATCTCAGACCAGAGAAACCTAACAGGAGAAGATGACTTTACTGATACTTTTCCCTGAACTTTCCTGAATTGCTAAGATCCATCATGAACAAACAATAACAATCAAAACAATCCCAAAAGACCACTCTGTCTTGAGAGATGACTGGTTTAACTTGAAATATTTAAATATATTTAAATACTTAGATATTTAATAGCCTTGTTCCACATCCAGTAATAAAAAGGGCAGTGACTATCACACGGTAAGGAGTTCAGTGTTATAACTGTGGGTAACCATTTAAATTCTGACTGAACTCTTTAGACAAACCGGACTTCCCTTTTGGATAATGATAATGTAACTAGACACATAAACACACTGGGGATTTTGCCACTTTCAGTGGTCACCCTCCTGATATAGGTGGTATGGGGCCCTCTACCACCTCATCTATTCACTCCACTCTTCCCTTCCTAACTACTTCAAAATAAAGTCCCTAGGCCAGGTGCAGTGGCTCATGCTTATAATCCCAGCACTTTGGGAGGCCAAGGCAGGTGGGTCACTTGAGGTCAGTAGTTTGAGACCAGCCTGGCCAAGATGGTGAAATTCATTTCCACTAAGAATACAAAAAAAAATTAGTCAGGTGTACTGGCATGCACCTGTAGTCCCAGCTGCTTGGGAGGCTGAGGCAGGAGAATAGCTTGAACACGGGAGGAGGAGATTGCAGTGAGCTGATATTGCATCACTGCATTGCAGCCTGAGTGACAGGGCGAGACTCCGTCCAAAAAAAAAAAAAATCCAAGCATGGAGTATATCTACTGAGCTGATTCTTGCTACCCATATAACTAATTCTCTTTACTGAAGTGAAGAAAAGAGAAACCATTATTATGTCCAACTTGATTTCAAAAGAAGAAACCATTACAAACACTAATGAAAAGGATACATCAAAAGTGTCGGTAACACCTAATATGTCAGACCTTGAAGTTAATCACTTACTATTCATCAGCCACCTCTTACTATTAGAAATTTCACAATTTTTTGTTATTACTTAATTCTGCAGACACATCTATCTCTTACATACTGCTTTAAAATTCACTGAAAAATTCAGTATTCAATACATACAACTAGCCCTCTCCCTATCACAGCTGTATCACGTCAAAGAAGGGAGCAAGCAGTTTTCAAGCAAGCAAGAAGGCAGACCACCGGTGTTACTATAACAGAAAACATCATGTAATGGATTACTAGCTGGAGTTTAAGACTTTCCTCTGCTACAGTCTAAAGGTCCTGCCTTACAGATTAACACAATACGGATAACATCTGGTAACTCAACAAAGAACTTTGAGCAGGAAAGGCTTCTAGACCAAAGAGATCTCACAAAGCACGTGCACTCTACTCACAAGAAGACCTAAGAGATCACTCATTTCTGCAATAATTCTCAAGTTCAAGAATCTTCTTTCTTAACACAAGACAGATTTAAAGGATCAGATAAGAAGAAGGGGTCAGGCATGGTGGCTCACACTTGTAATCCCAGCATTTTGGGAGGCCGAGGTGGGTGGATCATCTGAGGTCAGGAGTTCAAGACCAACCTGGACAACATGGCGAAACCCCATCTTTATTAAAAATACAAAAATTAGGCTGGGCGCAGTAGCTCACACCCATAATCCCAGCACTTTGGGAGGCTGAGACGGATCACCTGAGGTTGAGAGTTGGAAACCAGCCTGACCAACATGGAGAAAACCCATCTCTACTAAAAATACAAAATTAGCCAGGCATGGTGGCGTATGTCTGTAATCCCAGCTGCTCGGGAGGCTGAGGCAGCAGAATCGCTTCGACCCTGGAGGCGGAGGTTATGGTGAACCAAGATCGTGCCATTGCACTCCAGCCTGGGCAAACAAGAGCAAAACTCCATCTCAATAAAAAAAATTAGCTGAGAATGCTGGCACGTGCCTGTGGTTCCAGCTACTGGGGAGACCAAGGCAGGAGAATTGCTTGAACCTGGGAGGCAGAGGTTGTAGTGAGCTGAGATCATACCACTGTACTCCAGACTGGGCAATGGAGTGAGACTCCATCTCAAAAAGAAAAAAAGGAAAAAAAAATAAGTCTTGGAAGTTCCTAGTAGCAACCAAAACAATAAAGAAATTACAGCCCATTGCAAAGGAGAGAGATAATAAAAAACCCAAAAAAGTACAGTAATCCAAGCGATCAATGTTATTCTAATACTCTTTCGCAAAGCCAGATAACCTTTGCACTGAGTGTCTGTGACACATACTAACCCAACCGTTAACACACTTAAGAACACATGACCACCTCTAGAGTACCTGTCCACTGGAATGGCTTGTGAGTGTCAAAATGAGCAGCTGCTGCCCATTCTCACCTTCACTGAAGGGGTGGTTTCTGTAGGGTGTCTGTGTATCTGGCAGCCATTCTGGCTAGGCCTTTGTAGCCTGTTGTTCAGTTGGGGCTTCTTGACAGTGCCCCCATGATCATTTCTCCCAGAATCAACGTTCTTAGCAGTTGTTTTGCTTAAAAGCTGATTAAGATACATCAAAGAGGTTAATGCTCTTATCAAAGCACATAAATATCATTTAGGAGAAGTCCCCTTCTGAGCGCAGTTTTCTAATTTAGCTAAGATGATAATCTTAAATAGTGTAATTCTTCTCAATAAAACGGACCGCGGAGCTGCTGGCATCTGGTAGGAACTGTCCAAATTCTGCTAACAAATCTTCCTGGTTTTTAAAGAGACGAGCCACTGGGCATACACCTCCTGCTCCATCAACGCTGAAGTGTAGTTTCCTCCAGCTGCCTTGGCATTTCTCTGCTCTTTCCAAGGAACTGCAAATGAAAAGAGATCATGTTAAAGGGCTACTGTTCTGAGTCATTCATCTCTGTACTTTCTGGAATCACTGTCATCTACTTAAGCTGTATGTAAGAAGAGAGTCTACATTCTTAGCACCCATTTTGAGTGCAGACTTTCAAGTTGAAAAAGAAAGTGGAAGATGGTGGATGACAATTCCTTTTGAAACTAGAGCAGTAAGGCCGGGCGCGGTGGCTCACGCCTGTAATTCCAGCACTTTGGGAGGCCGAGGCAGGTGGATCATGAGGTCAGGAGTTCGAGACCAGCCTGACCAACATGGTGAAACCTCATCTCTATAAAAAAAAAACTAGGGCAGTAAATTTCTGGAGGGATGGATTTTCACTCTTGTTGCCCAGGATGGAGTAAACTTGCCTCAGACTCCCAAAGTGCTGGGATTACAGGGGTGAGCCACCATGACCAAACCAGGGCAGTAAATATTAATGCCCAGGGGACCACCCCCTACCAACTGACAAAACCTTCAAGAAATCTGTCCTCCTTCTGTAGATTAACTAGGCTATACAAATCACAACCTAAAATAGGGCTTCACTTTGTGGGGTAGTGACTTTAAAAATCCTGACTGAGGTTGGGCATGGTGGTTGACACCTGTAATCCCAGCACTTTGGGAGGCCAGGGTGGGAGGATCACCTGAAGTCAGGAGTTTGAGACCGGCCTGTCCAACATGTTGAAATGCCGTTTCCCTCCTAAAATACAATAATCACTTGAACCCGAGGTAGGGGCTGTAGTGAGCCACCATCATGCCATGTCACTCCAGGCTAGAAATAGAGAGTGAAACTCTCAAAAAAAAAAAAAAATCCTGACTGAGTGTTGCAGGGCAATCAAGTCAGGCAAATAAAACTGGCTTTACAGGCTGGGCACAGTGGTTCACACCTGTAATTCCAGCACTTCAGGAGGCTGAGGACAAATCAGAAGGTCAGGAGTTCAAGACCAGCCTGGCCAACATAGTGAAACTCCGTCTCTACTAAAAATATAAAAAATTAGCTGGGCGTGGTGGCAGGTGCCTGTAATCCCACTTACTTGGGAGGCTGAGGAAGGAGAATCCCTTGAACCTTGGAGGCAGAGGATGCAGTGAGCCAAGATCGTGCCACTGCACTCCAGCCTGGGCAACACTGCGAAGCTCTGTTTCAAAAACAAACAAACAAAAAGCCCAAAAACTGGCTTTATAAACATGCATGATAGTTTCCAACTGGTTAATTTCCAGTAAGAATAATGGACACAATACTGGTGACTTAAGTTGTTCTTGGACTAGATGCCCTAAGAGGGTAGCCTGGTTAGACAGGCTGAATAGGCACTCCTCTTACCTACTATGTTTGCAAAATCTCCAGGAACGCGTTGTAGATGTTTCGTTGGCCATGGAAACTGTTCTTGATCTTATTAAAATGTTGATAGCATGATTAAACTCCATAGGTTGATTGTTCTGCAAGGACAGGGCTGTTCCCAACAAGACAGTCACTGGTGTGTGAGGCTGGACCAGTGGTGAACGTGGGGATGCATATGGTGGAAGTTGGGGAGTCTGCAGACTGGCTGGAGTATGTGCTTGTAGTTTGGAAGGCTAAGAAGAAGAAAAGTCTTTATTCTCCTCAGGTGCATAGATGAGCTGAGACAGAGAAAGTTCAAACTAAAGAGAAAAAATGTGTCAACTTGTATCACTCAGGCCAGGTCATTTTAGTCCAACACGAATCATACTGGGCAGCAGTGGGAGTTGTAGAGGGTTCAAACATGCTGATACAAATATCTGTCTCGTATTGTCTAAATAAAACCTTAAAAATGAAGCCATCTCCAATTATAGGGAAGCATTTTCATATGCAATGTTTAAGCTTAATAGCTCAACCACTACAAATAGAAAAAAATCTCATTCTACCTCATCTTTTGATGTCAAAAAAAGACAACATCTCAATTATTGTAGGAGCTCCACATAAAAGTCTTCTACACCAGCTCTGTCCTGTATGACTGAGGTGATGAAATGTCCTTTATTTGTACTGTCTTACATAGCCACCTAGCCACATGTAGCTACTGAGCACTTGAAAGCTAGTGCACCTGAAAAACTGAATTTATTTAAATTTATATAGTCCTATGTTTAAACAGTGGCTGCTGTTCTCAGACAGCGTGGTTCTAGACGAAGAACGTCCATCTTCATCATCGTCATTGCTCATTAAATCTTCTGCTTTAGCTCGATGTAATCTGGTAAGTGAAATAACTTTCATAAAATGATAACCATGTGGGCAGTAGCACAACTTGACTATGGTAAGATGATGGTTGAGTCACCACCTGTCGGGATATTCATGGTTTTATAAGCAGAAACTGTAAACAGAAAGGCCTTGAAAGTTGTTGCTGTGTTGATTTAAATAAATATCTAAATAAATGGTGTGTCAATGAGAACCATAAGCGGCTACTGCATTTTCTCTGATGAATCTTTGTAACCTTGTGTCTCAGTATCTAAGTCTTACATAAAGGGGAAATATCAAAGGAAGGTGCTTTCTAGGGATGCATTCACATTGACGCAGTATTTTCCAAGTGCTCACCTTGCTGACTTTGGCAGGTGGGGGCTGAGGCGCTGGCTGGACAGGAGCTGGGGCTGATTGGGCTGAAGGCTAGGAAGGATGTTGGGGTGGTGGCTGAGGCTTGGGCTGGATGCCATGGGTGGGAATCAGATGAACCTGGCCAGGAGTTGTCACATTCACCATGTCATTGGTTGGCACCTCAATTTTGTAGCCAGGGGGCAAGAAGGTGTTGAATCCCATTATCAGTTTAGGAGGTCTTTGAGTAGCTAGGACACATGACTAATCACTCCAGAAGTGTAGATGCTGATAAAAAAACAAAAGGAAAAGTGGTGGAATGCAAGCTTGACAAACATCCTGGTAAGGGAAAGATTCACTTTTGTTTTTTTGTTTTTCTGAGATGGAGTCTCTATTGCCCAGGCTGGAGTGCAGTGGTGTGATTTTGGCTCACCGCAACCTCTGCCTCCCGACTTCAAGTGATCCTCCTGCCTCAGCCTTCTGAGTAGCTGGGATTACAGGCATGTGCCACCATACCTGGCTCATTTTGTATTTTTAGTAGAGATGGAGTTTCACCATGTTGGCCAGGCTGGTCTCAAACTCCTGACCTCAGGTGATCTGCCCATCTCACCCTCCAAATGTGCTGGGATTATAGGTATGAGCCACCTTACTCGGCCAAAATTTCACTTTCTACTAGATTTTCTCTAACAGGAAAACAGATAAACAATCTATACATTATAAAATTAACACACAAGGAACTCTAAAATTCCAAAGCCATTTAGGTTTAGACTCCAAGATACCTGGCCACAATTTTTTTTTAATTTGAGACAGAGTCTCATTCAGTCACCCAGGCTGGAGTGCAGTGGCACGATGTTGGCTCACTGCAGCCTCCACCTCCTGGGTTCAAGCAATTCTCCTGCCTCAGCCTCCCAAGTAGCTGAGATTACAGGCACCCGCCACCATGCCTAGCTGATTTTTTTAATGGTCAAAATTTTCAAGAGAATATACATTTATAGTAATAATCCTACCAAGCAGACACTCAGACAATATATATAAAAAGAATATATATAAAAAGCTACAAATCCCAAATAAGATCTAATCATTGCTATACCAGTATACATCATTTCAGCAGGCATAACATGGTTCAGATGTTACACTCTTACAACAGGTACCATGCCCGAATATTAACAGTATCTAAACCAATTCAAAAACCAAGTAGAGGTCCGGCATGGTGGCTCATGCCTGTAATCCCAGCACTTTGGGAGGCGGAGGCGGGTGGATCACAAGATCAAGAGATCGAGACCATCCTGGCGAACATGATGAAACCCCGTCTCTACTAAAAGTACAAAAAAATTAGCCGGGCGTGGTGGCGCATGCCTGTAGTCCCAGCTACTCGGGAGGCTGAGGTATAAGAATCGCTTGAACACAGGAGGCGGAGGTTGCAGTGAGCCGAGATCGCACCACTGCACTCCAGCCTGGTGACAGAGCGAGACTCTATCTCAAAAAACAAAAAAAACAAGTAGCATAAATCACTACCAGTGTTACTTTCCTGATTGGGACAAAGCACTGGACAAAATTTAGTTAAGAAAAATTTACCCAATAGGGACAAAAAAGTCTAATGGCCGTAATTTCCACTAATAAAGGAATGCACAAAACAAATGCACAATTTCGAGAATTCAGCCCCAAAAAGGAGAATCCTTTATCTTCCGGTAAATCAGCTATATCCTCTTCCTTCCAAAATCAACATGCCAGTTATAAAGCTTCAGTACAATCACATATGTCTTTTACTTCTGAAATTTACATTTCTTCATGATGTCAAGGAAATCATGGTAGACCTGAGGCTGACTACCAAATTGGTTTCACCTGGTCAAGATAGGATAGCATACCTGAGGCAGGGATAAATATCAAAGTTATAAAAAGAAAATAAGCTAACACTTATGTACATATATATATTATATAACAAAGTAATATATTTTTATTTTATTTACTGTGTTAAGCTTTTTTAGGCATAGTTACATATATACATGGATATATATATATATAAAATACGTATATCTATGCCTAAATAAGCTCAACACAGTATGCATACTTATATATATATTTATATAAATAAATATATATAAGTACTTATATATATTTATATACATATATATACTTACATATATTTATATATGTATATATATAAATATATAAACTTATATATGTATGTAAATATATTAGTACTTATATATATTTATGTAAATATATATAAATACATATATATATAAATATACATATAAGTATACATATGTATTAAGCTTATTTAGGCATAAATACTGAAATATAAATACGTACATATATGTACATATATAAATACTTATATATATGTGTGTATAAATATATATAAATGCTTATATTAATATATAAATATATAAATATATATATAAATATATATACTTATATATTTACATATATAAATATATATACAAATACTTATATATATAAGTATGCCTAAATAAGCTTAACACAGTAAATAAAGTAAAAATATATTACTTTATTACATAATTATATATATAATTGTTAGCTTATTTTTTAATATATTTATATTAATATATTACTTAGAGGGGCCGGGCGCGGTGGCTCACGCCTGTGATCCCAGCACTTTGGGAGGCCGAGGCGGGTGGATCACGAGGTCAAGAGATCCAGACCATCCTGGTCAACATGGTGAAACCCCGTCTCTACTAAAAAACTACAAAAAATTAGCTGGGCATGGTGGCGCGTGACTGTAGTCCCAGCTACTCAGGAGGCTGAGGCAGGAGAATTGCCTGAACCCAGGAGGCAGAGGTTGCGGTGAGCCGAGATCGCGCCATTGCACTCCAGCCTGGGTAACAAGAGCGAAACTCCGACTCAAAAAAAAAAAAAAAAAATATTACTTATATATATTTATACCTAAATAAGCTTAACACAGTAAATAAATTAAAAATATGTATACATTATGCCTAAATAAGCTTAACGAAGTATTTATGCATACTTACATATACATATTTATATATATAAATATATATATACTTACATATATATGTAAGTATTTATGGCTAAATATGTTTAACAGAGTAACTAAAGTAAAAATATATTACTTTATTATATAATTATATATATAATTGTCTGCTTATTTGCTTTTTATATATTTCATATATTAATATATTACTTATATATATATAAGCATTTATGTCTAAATAAGCTTAACACAGTAAGTAAAGTAAAAAATATATTAAATGTATACTTAAAGGTTAGTATGGAAGCCAATAATAAATTCAACCTTAAAATAATAATCAACTCATCAAATCTGTAGCCTTGCCTTGGATAATTTTGAAGAGAATGATCACTGAAGAATAATGACGTTGATGTATCATTTATTCATTAATTCATTTCTCAAGCATCTACTAATACAACATGCCAGGCCCACTGTGGGTACCAAGGATTCAATGACAAATAATTTGTAGCCCCTCGCCTACACACGTTTCTTCGTATCTAGCTGGGAATCATAACATAGTGGGTAACCTGGTAATCACGCAGTGCCTGGAGATGACATGGCAAGGACGCATCTTCCCCATGAAAAAAGTGAGGGTTTTTTAGGAGGTAACGTATAAACTGAGACCTAAAGATGAGTACAACCTAGCAAAGTAAAGATCGGCGAAGAAAATCAAAGAAAGTAACATGGGCAAAATCCTAGATAGGATACCATACGGGATATTTGGAAATCTGAAAACAGTTTAGATTGTCTGGATGATCTGTAGTGAAGAGGAGTACCGGAAGGAAAAGTAACAAGAGATGAGACAGAAAAAAAAAGTAGAATCTAGATTCTAAAAGTCACAGCAAACCATTGTTGAAAAATTAGTTATAGGCTGAATGCAGTGGCTCACGCCTGTAATCCTAGCACTCTGGGAGGCCGAGGAGTGTAGATCCTTGAGGGCAAGAGTTTGACAGCAGCCTGGCTAACATGGCAAAACCCTGTCTCTACTAAAAATATGTATATATAAATTAAGCAGGCATGGTGGTGCACGCCTGTGATCCCAGCTATTGGGAAACTGAGGCATAAGAATCACTTGAACCCAGGTGAGGGAGGTTGCAGGAGTTGATATCATGCCACTGCCCTCCAGCCTGGGTGACAGTGAGACTTTGTCTCAAAAAAAAATAGTAAAATAAAAATTAGTTATAGAATTACCCTATGCTTTAAAAACCCTGCATGACACTCACATAATAAATAAGATGCCTACATATAAGAATAGTGAGGAAATTCTCCCATCACCTAAAGCATAGTCCAATTCTTTTCTTTTTTTTTTTTTGAGACGGAGTTTCGCTCTTGTTATCCCCTGCTGGAGTGCAATGGCACGATCTCGGCTCACCGCAACCTCCGCCTCCTGGGTTCAGGCAATTCTCCTGCCTCAGCCTCCTGAGTAGCTGGGATTACAAGCACACACCACCATGCCCAGCTAATGTTTTGTATTTTTAGTAGAGATGGGGTTTCACCATGCTGACCAGGATGGTCTCGATCTCTTGACCTCGTGATCCACCCGCCTCGGCCTCCCAAAGTGCTGGGATTACAGGCTTGTGCCACCGCGCCCAGCCCATAGTCCAACTCTTATATATACTCTGTATACATGCATATATCCAGTTCCAGGAAGCACAACTTAAAAAGAACAACAACTTGGATGTAGTTTAGAAGCTACAGATTTAAGGAAGCACTTGGGAAGACCCTTAGCTCACTTCAACAGGGATTTACGTTTAAGGCCCTGAACCTTCTGAAGTCTACAATCTTGTTGGGGAGACAAACACAAGCAAATGTACAGAGAACCTGCTAAATATGTACCAAATATCACTGTTGCTGACATTCAGTAAATAACTAAATAACACCAACATGCTTCAAATCACTCAGCTCCCTTGTTACCACCAATTTATGAAAAACAAAAAGTACAATGTTGAGGCTTGAAATAATGTGTAAGCATTCTCACTGAACGGTTTTTTTGTTTGTTTGTTTTTTGTTTTTTGTTTTGAGAGTTATGCTCTTGTTGCCCAGACTTGAGTGCAGGGGTGCAATCTGGGCTCATGGCAACCTCTGCCTCCTGGTTTTAAACAATTCTCCTGCCTCACCCTCTCCAGTAGCTGGTATTACAGGCATGCGCCACCATGCCTGGCTAATTTTGTATTTTCAGTAGATATGTGGTTTCACCATGTTGGTCAGGCTGGTCTTGAACTCCTGACCTCAGGTGATCGACCTGCCTCCACCTCCCAAAGTGCTGGGATTACAGGAGTCAGACACCACACCCAGCCTGAATGTGTCCTTACTGTAGAATATAAATGCTTTATTGAAGTTGATTCAAATGCTTGTAACGCATTTTGACATCCCAAAATGGCAGGCAATGTGGGAATACTGAATTTTAGTATTAAATTAAATTACGTGGAGACACAAGAAGCATTTTACCTCTCCACATTAGAAAGGAAATTCAAAAAGTAATTTTATGTAGGAATACAGTCAAGAGCTTGTGACTAAAAGAACACAGCAAGAAATCCTAACTCTGGCCCTGCGAGGTGGCTCACGCTTATAATCCCAGCACTTTGGGAGGCCGAGGCAGGTGGATCACAAGGTCAAGAGATCGAGACCATCCTGGTCAAAATGGTGAAACCCCCGTCTCTACTAAAAATGCAAAAATTAGCTGGGCATGGTGACACACGCCTGTGGTCCCAGCTACTCGGGAGGCTGAGGCAGGAGAATTGCCTGAACCCAGGAGGGGGAGGTTGCGGTGAGCCGAGATCGCGCCATTGCACTCCAGCAGGGGGTAACAAGAGCGAAACTCCGTCTCAAAAAAACAAAAAAGAAAAGAAACCCTAACTCTATCCATGACTCACTCTACAACCCCAAATCCAAAACCCTTCCTTGTTTCTGACGTGTGCTGCGTCCCGCGCTGCAGAAGGGTTCAAAGACCCAAGAGGGAACGGTGGGGGATGACAAAAAACGCAAAGACGGACATAGAAAAAAGTGGGTCCAGGCAGTCCGGGAAAGTGAAAGTGTCAGTTTCTCCGGCCCCGTCCTGCCTCAGAGTGCTTTACTTTATATGTTCACAAAGCACATAGCAGAGGGAGGGTGCGGTTACCCAGAACAGCCTCATGCCTGTAATCCCAGCACTTTGGGAGGCTGAGGTGGGCGGATCACCTGAGGTCAGGAGTTCGAGACCAGCCTGACCAATATGGTGAAACCACATCTTTAAAAAAAAAAAAAAAATGCTCATACTTCAGTTAACATACCTCAGCTTTAAACTATCTTGCAAGGTCAGTGAAAGCTGGTTATCTATCTCTAGGTACGACTGCTCTTCTCTGAGACATGCACATTCCCCTGTTACAGTTTCGCTTCTCTTGGAGTTTACCCAAAGTTCGCAGCAGCCTTGCTGCTGACCCCGCCACAGGGCGTGGGCTACCCGGCTCTCTTCACTTGTTTCCTTGCCAGTTTCTGCAAAGCAAACAAAACATAATTCGTATACTGACACCAAAGACTCCTGTGAGGAAGGTAAAAACGGTTGTTGTGCTTTGATGGGGCTGGTTGAAAAGGCCATAGAAATAAATACTTTTTTTTTTTTTTTTTTGAGACAGAGTCTCACTCTGTCACCAGGCGCCAGGCCGGAGTGCAGTGGCGCGACCTCACCTCGCTGCAACCTCCACCTCCCGGGTTCAAGCAATTCTCCTGCCTCAGCATCCCGAGTAGCTGGGACTACAGGCAGGCGCCACCATGCCCAGCTAATGTTTTGTATTTTTAGTAGAGACGGGGTTTCACCATGTTGACCAGGATGGTCTCGATCTCTTGGCCTCGTGATCCACCTGCCTCGGCCTCCCAAAGTGCTGGCTTGAGCCACCGCGCCCGGCAGAAATAAATACTTTTTTGTTAGTTTAATACTAAGTTTATAAGCTATTTTGCAACATTAAATTGTAACTACTGAATATATAGTGTTAATACAGAATTAAATCACATGCAACCAAGTTAAAAAATACATTTTCAGGACTCAGTAAAGTGCTAAGCCCATGGCAATAATTCGTTTTGGTACACAGCCATCACTTTACAAGAGAGTGAAATTTTTAAGGAAAACATCAA